>NC_138109.1:58222038-58294538 GCF_964146895.1 Miniopterus schreibersii | reverse complement strand
GCTCCTCCGGGAAGTTTGGTGAGCTGGTACAAGGAGGTGATTAGCGAGGCCATAAAACACAGGATAAATGAAAAAGGCACATAAACTTCCCTATATTTGTTAACATGTTCTTTAACATGCTCTATGTAGTGCCTATGTATATGCACATAGCAAAATAAACCTGCTAAAATACAGTTAATTAGTGTACATGCTTTAATAGAAATTTTCCATCAGAAGAAACCCAGAATGGAAGGCTGGGAAAGAACCTGGGGAAGACAAACACTTTGTTGATAAATGCCATGTCTGTGTAGGGGCAAGAGCAAGGCAGCTGAGCTGAACAAATGAGCCTTCATCGGGAGTTAGTATCCTTACCCAGCGTTACCTAAGAATGCTGCCGTCTTATATTTCTGAAGCACTTTATAGTTTACAAAGGACATTTGGAATTCCTTTTCTCACTTCTCCTGATCTTGCCTTGGCTTTAGTCAAAAACACTGTTAGAAATGTGTTCAGTGAATCTGTACACAGTTGGAGAATGTTACTAAAAACGTGCCACCTTGGCCTGTAAGTGGAGTCCTAAAGGGGCAGAGCTGTGTTGATGAGCTGGGACAGGTCAACTGGACACTTAATTTCTGAGAAAGAGGGTCATAGCTGGGAAAAACTGAGATTTTACTGGCTACTCTTTTCCATGTTATTAGTCCCCCCCCCCCTGAATTTTATAAGCACAATGTGCATTTTAAAACAATTGAAAATAATATAGAACCCTGGGATTTGATGTAGAATTGCATATTTGTGGCACTGATTTTTAAATACCCTATAACAAGGAAAGCGAACCCAACCAGGAAAAGAAGCAGATGTGTTTTTTGCAACGTTGCAGGCATATGAAATTATGCAGATCTTATTGAATATCGGGAATGATATAACTTGGAAATTTTACCAAAAGTATTTTCTATCAGTGAACAAAGCCCATTTTAAAGCACTTTATGCATTTTTCAGATCTCTTTCTTTTTTTTAACCAAATTCACATTTGTAGTTTCTGACAGAGGGACACAATTGGGAAGATTGCCTACATATGAAGAAAATGAAATTTAAGGTATAAAAACTCTGCATTTCATATGAATTTTATGTTCACTGTTTCCTTCATTTAAACAGAGCATTCTAAAAATAGTATCCCTATAGGGGGCACATTTTTATATTCATATTATTTTTGTTTAGAAATTATGAGCTAGTGAAGAGTGAAAATGACCTTGGCTCTTGTACTTATTTACTGATAGAAATAATAGCTTCTCTACCGATCATCCAACTTCCATACATTTCAAAGAAAGAATTGGGAAAGAATGAAAACAGGAGGCTGGAGCTTCCTAGGTGCCCCTGTGTTTGTGTTCCTATGGAATATTTATGCAATATTCTGACTTGGCTATAATCTATAATTCCTGGCTATTATTTCAGTTGCAACTATAATTTTTAGATTAATGGTTATAATTTTGGTAAGGAATACATGAAAAGTTATATGTTCATGCTTGAAAGGAGGATCATTAAATATTCATTATTACCACTCAAATTAGTTGTCATGCTCTGAATAGCAGTTACCCATTATCATTTTACTAGTTCAGATTCAGCAGTAAGGGAACAGCAATATATAGCTCATATCAGTAGAGGAATTTTTGTTGGTGAACAGAGAGAGAAATTATTTTAAAACACATTTGACATATTTATGTTGACAAATTATTGAAAAGAATTACTGCTTTGTCAATAAACATGTTTGTATGTAGGAATAGAATTGTGGCTGGATTTACTTCTAGCTGTTTAATTACTTGATTGTGAAAAACAGTGCTTCTTCAAATGATTATGAGGGAAAAAAGACTGAAAATACAAAGGTTGGGATATTTTAGTCTTTTGCGGGCACCTAACCTTGCCATGAAAAAGCACTTTTAACTTTTGTAAGCTGGCACTGAAATCTTGCTTTTTCAGCAAAGCTTGTTTTTGTAATTTGTTCGTTTTCTCTATCTGGTAGGAAATCTATCCTTAAGAAGAAAAAATAGTAAAACAAGAGGTGGATTTTTATTAATGTTGTAGGTGAACATACAGATGTGTCCTCAACCCATTTTGGAAAGATGTTAAGTGAAAATAAATGCAAGTATATTTTAGTGCAAAAACATTTTGCCTTTTTCTTCCGCATGCCTTGGTATGCCAGTTCGATTATGGGAAGACATTAGGACAGCCATGTTTGTTTTTTCATCACATTATATGAATCATTTTATACTCTGTAATTTAAATTAGTTCCTTTTCCATAGCAAACTTATAAACTTGATTCTGACCTCATCTAACTTCAGAGCTTTCTGTCTTGAAGAGTCAAATTGTAGCTGATGAACACATTTTGCATTTTTGCACATTGCATCTGGATTATTCATAATGATGGTTTATTTTATTTTATTTTTTTCTGCACAGAGGAAAGGAAAATATATAGGTCCATGAATCAATCTAGATAATGGGGAAGGCTGAATGTAATAAATAATACAGTAACAACCCTAAACTAATGAGCTGTTGCTAAGGTACATTTCATAGGCTCATCCTCTATATAAAAAGTCACTAATAACCCCTTGGTGTAATCAGATGATAAAGCTTTGCCATAAGGCAACACCTGTGCAATTAGAACCACAGATTCTTTTGCACATTTCATTAATTTCAGGATTTTGTAAAGGCACAATGACTACACTAATAATCTAGTCTACTTGACTCCATGTCTACCGGAAACAAAGTGTCTAATTAGATAAAGGTAATTAATTAGAGATAAATGGAGCTAATCAGACTCAGTTAACACTAATTCTCTGAATTAAGACATTTTGGGACACCTACTATCCTGCTGACTTTGATATTTTGCATTAAGAATAGGTTCTAGAGGAGTCAGAAAATAATGGCATTTGAGAATTGAGCAGACTTTTGATGGCATATTTAGGCATCTGAAGCTAAAGGAGAGTTTTCTTTTATATTGTGCTATTTCACCACCTTTCTATTGCAGCTTAAAAATTCACTTTGTAGTTATTCCAATCTGTGCTGGTCTCCATATAAATTTTAATAACCTTTGCTATCATTTTTATTATCTGTCTCCAACTGAGGAAAATCACAAGATGTTCCCTCTTAAATGAAGACTTGTTACATTAAGGAAATGTCAAGACTCATCAGCCTATATCCTAAAATTCTGATCCTTTAGAGAGAACAAACACCTAAAATTCTGATCCTTTAATTCTGATTCTTTAAAGAGAACAAACCTCTGCTTTGCAGTGTTGGACTGAAAATTCAGTGATGGGGGAAAGAGCATGGGCTTTGAAGTCAAAAGACCTGAATTCAAATTGCTCTCTCTCCTGCTGAATGAGTGATCTTAGAAACACTTGACCTCTCTAAGTTCCTTTGATTGTAAAATACAACTAATACTGACACTAACTTTACAGGGTTGTCGTGAACATTGGGTGAGGTAACTATTTGTAACGGTTGGTTATTATTACCTGTAAGGCTGGAATTGAACACAACCTAGCATGTCTTGATTGACTATAAGATGAAATATCTAAATACTACATTTTCATCTCAACCCCAAGATAATCTTTGGGCTACGTTTATACATGTAGCAGGGACGAGATTAAGAATTTTCTCCCAAATAGTCAAATCAGGAAAAAAAATCCCCCAAGTTCTTTACTTGGAGAATGTGTATTTATCTGCTTGGGTTTTCTACACTGATATAATTAGCCCTCTTGGCCAGTTGTTCTGCAGTTCACAAGGAACGTGCAGTTTGCCCCAAAATTGAACTCTTAAGATGTAGCTTAATATGACATGTAGAATCCTACGTAATTTTTCTGGGATATGCCCCTTCCTCTTTCTGGTCTGGATTGCTCCTAGATTGCTCTAATAGTCTCCTAACTAATATCCCTACTTTCATTTCTTTCTCCTGTAATTCAGGGTCCTGTCATTCAGTGCCATTAACTAAATTTTCCTCACAGAACACGTGCCTCATTCTGACGCTCGTTAAACTAAGGCTGTCCTGTGAGCAGTCAAAGCGACTGTCTCTGGTCCATATAATTTATCTGGCCTATCTCCTGCTCTCCCCTGCCAATGGAGCCTTTTGTTCCAGGCAAGCCAGCTTCCCCGTTTTTCACCACACTCATCTTTTCTTTTTATGCTCTTGTCCCCACCTGAAAACCTCATGCCTCTTCTTTCAAGACTTATTTCAAATCCTGCATCCTCTCAGAGGCCTGCCTTGGCAACCCTGGCCTGCCAAGGGCGTTCTCATCTCTGAAGACCCTCAGCCGCTCTCAGTGGCACTACCCTGATGAGACACCTGAGGTCAGGAACCACCTCATTCTCCTCCTGTGCAAGGCAAACCCTGCTCGCCACCCTCTTCCCCAAAGCCCCAGCCTTCACACAGTGTAACCCTGCAGGGGGTACAGACAAAGCAATACATGTGTGTAACTTACCTGCGTGGTATGGCTTGGTCTGGTCCTTGGCTAGTCAGGTTGACATGGCTCTTTGCCCACTTTAGGTTGGGTTCAGCTCTGGGCTGAGCCTTCATGTTTGGAGACAAGATTACCGTGACGAAAAAAGCCTGCTGTGTGTCCCTGAGGCTTTGTGGCTTTTATAACATGAAATGAGAGCATACCAGGAAGTGACCATTAGTATTTCTTGACAATTAGAATGTCTAACAAGCAATGATATTACTTCCCCAGCAAACATTTCAGAAAGGGCTGAGCAAACAAGGGCTGAATTGGCATTCATTAGAGACCTTTAATGGAGCTTCTTGGTGAATGTTCTGTGTAGGAGGTTTTCAGGGAGAGTCCATGCCAGAAAAATTGCAACTTGTGTGCATTAGATGTCCAGGTTGACTGATTATGGTTGATGCAAAGTGTCCACAATTTCTTTCCTTGTATCTACATCCTTTGATAGCATCTCCCAACACTGACTCTGAGCTTGGCTGTGTGATTTGCCTTGGCCAGTGAGACAGTAGTAGCAAACATGTGAGAGACAGAAACTTAAAAAATGCTTGGGTATCAGAGCTTGCTCTCAGGCTGCTCTTGGAATGCTGAGCAGCCCTGTGAATGAGCCCAGACTAGCCTACTAGATTGTGACAGACATGTGGTCCAGTACCCCCCTTTACCCAGCCAACAGTCAACCAACCCTAGAAATCAAGCATCCTAGCTGACCAACAGCTCATCACAGAAGCACATGTGAGTTCAGGTGCGACCAGCAGAATGATACACAGAATTGAACTAAATAGTTATTGGATTAAACCTTAAGTTTTGGGGTCATTCAATATACAACAATAGATAACTGATACACTGGTATAGGCTTTCTATTTCACTGCTTAAACTTAGAAGAAATCCAGAGGACATATGTTGGGTCTCTAATCTTGGAAGATACAGAAGCACAGAAGTGATGGCATCTGTGAGAAACAGGGAGCAAAGAAGCCTTCTCAGTCTTGGGAAATGAGAAAATGGATTCAGTTTTTATGATTTTGGGTTGGTCCAGATCAAAGTTCAAGTCAGTACCTCTAGAGAGGTATTGGGCTGGAGTTGAAGGTATGTCTGTTAGAGAGAGCTGAAGCTGAGGATGCAGAGACTGAGGCCAATACTCGGTGGGATTCCTAGTTTCAGTGGCCTGTTAAAAAAGAGGCAAAGGAGTCAGAGAAGGAGGGACAGAGCGGGAGGAAGCACAGGATGGTGCGGTGGAAGCTCAGGCTGGTGAGAAATGCAGGTGAGGGGTCCGCAGAGCCGATTGCTAGAAAGGGCAAGCGTGAATAGTTGAAGTGCAATTTATAATTTACAAGGCCCGTTCACATACATCTCCTTTCAATCCAGTGGCTTAGAGTTGGGATCATTATTATGGCCATTCTGTAGACGAAAAACAGGCTTTACAAATAATTACCTGTCTGGTAAGATGGCAAATTTCAAATGTCTTAAAATGTATTTTGTTTTCACCTATAAGAGACCACGAGGACTTGAGGAAAGTCAGCTGCAGCCTTTCAAGCAGCAGCTTCAGGAGAGCTGGGTGGGCTGGGGTAGGTTGGGTAGGACAAAGACTGGAATATAAGGGATGAGAGGTAAGGAGCAGAACACTGCTGGATGGAGACAATGACTTGATAGGGACTTGAGGGGACACCAGGTTTGAAAGGAGGGTAAAGGCGACCAGAGCAAGTTTGTAGATAGAAGGGAAAGATGAGTGGAGAGGGGGAAGTGGAACATGAAAGCAAGAGAGAAAATAAACAAAAGGGAAAATAAAAAGAATAAAAATAAAGAAAAAATAACAGAGAAAACATTTAAAAACAATTACCGAAGGAATAGATGCCAGGATCTAGAGCACAGATGAAGACAGGGCTTAGACTAGGGAGGGCCTGAGAGGTAGATAGATGGGAAGAGGCAAGAGGGAAATGATAGCAAGTGGGTTTGAGGTAGAGACGAGGGAATGTCAATAACCAGAGCCTCCTAGACTCTTCAAATCCTGAGATCAATGTCACTTCAAGAAGAGCAGCCTGCCATCTCAGGGAACACCTGGCATGGCCCTACTTCTGTGAAGCAAGTGAAAAAATGTCTGGAACTGCCTTCATAAAGCATCGTCCTTCCTGGGCAGAGACATTTAATTTTGTGATGAAAAAAAATGCCTTTAGGTTATCCCACACGACTGTGTGTGTGTGCCCATGTGTGCACACTGGGACCTGGGAGATTGGGCCCAGGGAGTGAGGGGGACCAGAATCAAACTAGTTATTCACTGCTTTGCCTGGAATCCAGGGTTGTCCCGAGAGAGCAGATGCCCTTCTACATGGAGGAGTTCCTGATTAAAAGGTAGCTTCTCACCCAGTTCCTGAAAGTTTACCATCTGGACCTCCTTCCAGTGACTCTAGGTTTCTGATTACTGCTCCTGGAAGAAGCAACCCACTAAATCTTAGGGTTTGCTAGACTTTTCCTGGGAGCAAGTTTTGTTACATGGTGATTATGAGGACAGAGGGGGCAGAACCTGCCTCTGAATACCTACAGAGTGTAGAAAGAGAACAGAAATCACCCAGGCTTACCACTTCCCTCGCATCCTACCACCCATGAAAGAAGATCTGTGCATGCTCGCAAATCTCTCTCACCTTAATCCCCACCACCAGCAAAATCACCCAACTCTCTCTCAGGACACCTGGTACATCATCGGTGCTCAATAAATATATGGGTGTATGAATAAAGAGCTTCCCACTGGTCTCTGCCTCCAGGCTTGGCTGCCTGCAACCCATTTTTGTCAGCATGCTACCTCCCTAATGACCCTTCTAAAGCCCAGTTTGATGTATTTAAAGTCCTTCATGGCACCTCCTTACTTACAGGATCCAATCCAAACTACTTAGCTTGGAATACAAGGCCCTTCATGATCCAACTCCTGCATCCTGTCCCGTTTCCATTCTGGCATCTCACAGAAAACCCCACGGGGGTAGGTGCCCGCCATTCCCCAGATCAGCCCAACCATACCGAACGCCTTCTAGGTGCATGATCACCTGCGATGTTTTACACTATACCTTGCCTGTTTCTTCCTGGAACACTCTCTACCCCATCCTGTGTCCACCTGGTAAAAGCCTACGTGTCCTTTCAAGGTCAGTTTAAATAACTCACCCTCCATGAAGCCTTCATGAGCTCCTAAACTGAGGTACCGGTCTCCTCTAATTGCCCTCCCTGCATCTAGCTCCGTTGTAGCCTTTTCCACAAGTGAAGGGCATTTATTTGTAGACATGAATATCTCTCTACTAGATGGTTATGTCCCCGGAAGGCAGGACTGCTTATATCTTCTTTGTTATTATATCTTCACACCAGGCATCTATTATGCTCTTAATAAATGTTTAATTGAGAATTTAGGCTGAGACTGTTTAAGGCCAAATTCCCTTCCTTCTCCCTTTCCCCGAGAATTGTCCTGGTATAGCCTTAACTCAGTTACTTTCTTTGTAAAACAACAACATCGTAACTATGAGTCTGTTTTGGATTGATGCTAACCATCTGGCGTCAGAATGAAACCCTACAAGGGACCATCCACTTCCACTCTGCCTCCGGAGACACCCCTAAACCCCATGTGTAGAGCCTGGGAGGGTGCAGCAGGCCCCTGCGCCTTTTCCCCTGCAGGAGCTGCTGGGCGGGAGGCATCCTTTGCTACTCTTACAAGTGCGCGCTGACATTTACTCCCATCGGGCTTTGGGGGGGCGGGCAAGTGAGGCCCCCTTGGAAGGATGCACAGCAGCTGTGAGGATCCTACACACCCCATCATTTCTGCTTCCCCTTGTCTTGGAGGCTTCTGTTTGCTGTTCGCCTGAGATACTTCCAGGTGGGCTTTCTTGCGATGTGAGTTCAGTCTGTTATCTGGTCGACAATTCAGTGAGTTCACAGCCACAACTGTTTTCTAAAGCTGCCCGGCAAGGTGTCCCCAAAATAGAACCTCTCTCCTGAAAGACAGCAGCAACTTTTCCATTTCCTCTAGCTTCCTGAGAAGCCGGTGGACTGGCTTCCAGGCGACCTGCGTATCCTAGTGCCGCCTTAGGAAAGACGCTCTCTGTCCCCGTTATGCACAGAGACAGTCAGCTTTGCAGATGGGAAACTGAAGCACAGCAAGAGCGTGCGGGCAGGAGAATGTCGGCAGCCCTGCCCTCAGCCTCGGAAGGAAGATCGTGCTGTGAATTCTCTTCCTCGGGGCAGCTTAATTCTCCTTCTGGCTGAGAGGGAGGTTATCGAGGGAGCGGACACCTGGCTACCTAATCAAACGTGTGCCAGGAGCCCAAGTCCCTGCTTGCGGTGATTCTGCAGAACCCGGCCCTTTCATCCTGGCCTGCTACGGACACATGCTTCAGCGAACAGCAATGGCCTTTCCCACTGCTGTGGGCTGACACAGTCCAAGGCCAAAAAATACCTGAATCCTGAAGACTGCCGAGGCGACCACGTCAAGGCTCCAAACACTGGATTAGGACTCGACATTTTGGTTTTGTTTTTACAATTTTTTTGGGCCATGTTCTGTCAATTATGATAGAGGATTTGTGACTCAGTTATATCCTGTTATGAAGCGAATGTTTCTATTGAGCTGTTGGTTATTTAACAAACCACAGACATCCGGCAGAAATAAAAGGTTTATTTGAAATATTTCTTCATAGGAAAAATACATTCTCTTCCTAGCACACTGAAAGATGTTGCATATGTGCTCTTACAGGCTAGGTAAGGAAACGAGAGCATTGTTGTGAGAGAAATTTAACTGCGTTGCAGTTGCCAAATATTTAATACTTTAAAGAGGAAGTTCTAAAATTTAATAGTTGATTTTATTATTTCTCTTTGGATATAATTAACTAGGGATGCACTTTCAACTGCTTTATTCTGGCTATTGGAATGGATTTTATGGTTTACACTGGGGGAAAAAAAATTCTGTCAGACCATGGGCCTCTCCCTTGGTGCACATTATTAGAGTCTTTTTAGAGACAAGCAAGCAATTTTGCTGTCATTGGTCTTGTTCAAATAGAGTATGTTTATCTATGCAATGCCCTTGGGAACAGGTGTCAAAAAAGGATCACCAGTTAGCAGCTGACATAGCTCCTGCACACATGTCGGAAAAGCTCCTCAAATAGCAAATGAACACATATATTTCATTTTTTATGTGGCTGATAAAATGTTATATCATTAAGTCAAAAGAACATATTTGTCCTATCCAAGTTGAGTTTAGAACTTGTTCTCACTTCTAATACAGATGAGGGCCGGCCGTCACAGAGCATGCTCTGCGGAAGCCAGGCCGCCGGGCCTTGGGGGACAGCAGGCCTTACCCGGCGCCGGCTCCTCGGCTCCTCGGCTCCTCGGCGGGCCACCAGCATGCCCCTGCCAGTCCCCAGACGCCGAGACAGCAACTGCGCTCCAGGGAAAGCTGAGTCCTTGTGAATATTTAGTTTAACCTGTGTACCGTTGTATTTCAAATACCAAATTCTCATCTCTCTGCTCTATCAGATCGAAGAGTCCGTTCACTCATTTATCCAACAATAAATGTTGAGCGACGGAGAGTGAGCATCCAGCAGGCGCTAATCTGGGCTCTTACGGAACAGTGTCCAGGGCAAACAAGGCGCCTGCCCTCAAGGACTTTGCGATCTGGCGAGGGTGATAAATGAACAAGGAAGCAGGAAATCTACTCACGAATCAGAAATTCTGTGAAGAGGCGCAGTGGTGAAGTGGGAGAGAACGGAGGCCTCACTGTTCTCATGCAGGAGGTGTAAATAATGAGACCTTTATAGAGTTTGAGGATTTAATGAAACAAGACAACGTAGGCGCATTTCTAATGCAGTGTTCAGTAAGAGGTAAGAGATCAATCATACAATTGATGACATGAGGAGGATCCATGGTGCATTTGTTGGTGACTTAAAAATTGTGTCAGAGTGCCCCAGGACTCTGAAATTCAGCCTTCATATTTTGAGGTCATATTTTGATGTCACAGAGAACCGTATTAGTTACCCTCGTCATTTATTTAGTATCTTTTAAATTATTCAGCTGGCGTTTTGCTTACAAAGTCTTCTAGCTCCTTTGAATGGCATAGTTGTCCTTGGGACCTTTTCAAAGAACCTTTCACAGTGGACACTCTAGTTTTATTGAAAATTTGGATTCTTTTATAAGGCATCTGATTCCTGGGGCTGTTTTTCACCGCCTGAGAGCTAGAGAGACCCTTGACTTGGGATATCCTACTTACCAGAGATTTATTAACCATTTGCTATGAGCCCAAATTTAATTTAATCCTTAAACAGCATTGTGAGGAGAGGTGGGCATTTTCATTTGCATTTTTTAAAGATGAAGAAACAGAAGCTCAAGGAGGTTAAGTAGCTTGCCCAGGGTTATAAAGCTAAAACATGATATAGACAGAATTTGTACTCATCTCAATGATTTTATTAACCCTCTTATTGAGTACCTGCTATGGTCCAGGGGTAGGTGGTGATGACATGTCATTAAAGGAGACAGATGTGGGGGAAGCAAACAGTTAAATAAGCAATCAGAAATAAGAGGATGTTTTGAAGGAAAGACACCAAAGGAAGTGGGGAAGAGGCTGTCCTAGGCAGATGGAGCAGCGTGTCCCAAAGATCCGAGGCAGAAAAGAATATGGTATGTCTTTAAGGAACTGCAGAAAGGTAATCATGTCTGGATTTCTAAAGACCAAGGGGGACTGACATAAGATAAAGATGCTGAAAAAGGTTAGGGACCAATTCACATAGGAACTAGTTGGCTTTATGAGGGATATGGACTTTATTCCAATATCTATAAGGAGTCATTAAAGGACTTAAAGCTGGTAAATGATTTTGCCACATTTGATTTTCTTTTTCCTTAAGATCCTGCTGACTACTTGTGAAGAATGGACTGAGAAGGGGACAACGAAAGAAGCAGGAAGGCAATTTAAAGGCTATTGCAATAGTCCAACTAGGAAATAATGATAGTTTGAACCAGAGTGGTGGTGGAGAGGTAGAGAGAAGTGAGTGGACTGCAGAAACATTTAGGAAGTAAACTTTTTGATTGAATCCTTTGGAATGCTTTCAACTGCAAGTAATAAAAACTGACTGCAAATATTCTCACTATTCTGATTTTGTAATTATTGGGGCAGGCTATCCATTTGCTTTATTAAGACTGTGCATGTGTCCTTAGACTGAGTTCTTTTCCTAGGTCTGGTTTTATAAATGCTGGTGATAAATCAAGTCTGATTTATATGATGCATCTTAAGTGGGAAATGTCTGACTCTAGGTGACTTTGATCAACCTCAAGAAATGACAGCACAGCTAGTACAGTAACTTGAAGATAACCACTGCTTTTCGGTTGCCATTAAATGAACTATAAAATCATCACTGTTTTATTTTCTAGAAAAAAACCCTGATATTAAAAGTAGAGGGAAGCAATTGCAATATGTGGAAGTAGGGCTTGGTTCAGGCAAAGCTCAACGCAATCTCTAGGGGACTGGTTTATGTTTGACTCTCTGTTTTACCTTCTGCCATGTGTCCTTTATCATAAGGTACTATCCTCATGCTCCCAAGGTGGCAGCCAGTGGCTTCAAGGCCACATGCTTCTTCTTTTACATCTTTTTTTTTTTTTTTTTAATATGTCTTTATTGATTTCAGAGAGAGGAAGGGAGAGGGAGAGAGAGAGAAACATCAATGATGAGAGATGTTTTTCCTCCTGCATGCCCCCAACTGGGGATCGAGCCCACAGCCTGGGCATGTGCCCTGTCCGGGAATCAAAGTGCGATCTTCTGGCTCTCAGGCCAATGCTCAACTGCTGAGCCACACTTGCCAGGCCTTCCTTTACATCTTGTTTTAAAAAGAAAGTAGTATATCTTTGTTTCAGCATTCCCAGCAAATGTCTCAAGTCTCACTCCAACTTAAATTGCACACCCATTCCTGAGCCAGTTATTGAGGCTAAGAAGATGGAATGCTCTGAACGACTTGGCCCAAGTCATGAGCTCTGTCCCTAGAGCTCTGGGGTCAAGCTTTCCTGAACCACAAAACTCACCAAATGGAGAGGGAGACTGCTAAGAAAGGAGAAGAGGGGAGAGTGTACTGGGACCCAGGGAAGGTCTTCTCTGTTGAAGGATTGGGAGTCAGGGTTTAGGGAGATGATGGTCCAGAATGAACTCCTCTGCTGGTATTGCTCATTGAGGTGGAGAGCAGTAGAAGCAGGTTTATGGAAGAAGATGAATTCAGCTGTGTTCGCAGGACCTAAGAGATATCCAAGAGGAGATATCAACTGGACAGTTGGATGGGCTGGCCTGCAGCTCAGAATAGAGGTCCTGACTAAAGACAGAGATTTGTGTGTTGTTCACTTACCCAATCCTAAAACTTGTGCTCTTAATCAGAATGTAACTATTTTATATTAGTTTTAAAGTCTGTTCAACTGCCATAGCAACTCTGTGGCCAGGGAACATTTAACCATATAACAGTTATATTTATATCTCACTTGTAATATACAGTCTTTTAATGCTCACAGGTATTGCTTTCCCATTTTATGGATGTGAAAATTGAAGCATAGAAAGGTTACGTCTAGGCTCACAGAGCTAATGAGAAGTAGCACTGGGATTTGAATGAAGAAAGTCTGATTCTAGGATCCTTATTTATAATCTCTATACATACTATTCTGCTCTCAGCTACAGAAACAGGAGGGGAATGGCAAAGATGGTCACCAGGCCTATCAGTTTCTTACATAAAGCAGAATGGTTGCTCTGACTAATTCTCAGTTCTCCCTGGGATGCTGGTCTTTGGGTCTGAACTGTTTTTTTTTAAATACATCTTTATTATAGATTTCAGAGAGAGGAAGGGAGAGGGAGAGGGAGAGAGAGAGATAGCAACATCAATGCTGAGAGAGTCATTGATGGGCTGCCTCCTGCACGCCCCCGACTGGGGATGGAGCCCACAACCCGGGCATGTGCCCTGACCGGGAATCGAACCCCGGTCGCCTGGATCCTAGGTCGATGCTCAACCGCTGAGCCACGCCGGCCAGGCAAGGTCTGAAGTGCTGTGGAGGCCGCGCAGCCTCGAGGAGGGAATCCTGCTTGCGGTGGTCATCTTGGACACCAGCAGGGCAGGCAGGGAAAGGAGCCGTCAGAGTCAGAGACCTGAAACACAGCAAAACAAATGGCCCAGGCAACCACCAGAGAGTTTTATAACGGGGGATCTGGGCCTCTAGAACCTTCTCTTGCCCCCTTCTTGCTAAACCCTCATCTTTCCTAAGCTGCTTTTGACAGCATGACAGAGCTGGGAGAGGCCGAAGTGACGGTATCTGGTTCTCTGGCTTTTTCCTTAAGCGAAATAGAAATGATAGTTCCTTTCTATCATTTTGTATTATCTGTGCCTCTTTGTTTCCACTAATATGGATAATTAAGAGCTAAGGATAAACCCTCTTTTTTGTTAAAGTACTTTTTTTCCCACTAAAGCATAATACCTCTAGGTCTTTCCTCCCCTCCGTGAACGATATACACAAGCCCGGAGAACAACCCCATTCCATGCATCGAATAAGCCAACCTCTAATCTACCCGCATGATCTAGCGAGAGGATGCTTTTTCCTCCTGAATGAGACAATCATAATGGTCAAAATAGTCCTTGGCCCTTTCTCTAAGCATGCTCATTATCATTCAATATGTTCAACAGAATTATTAAATTCAGAATAATATGGTGCACCTGGTTGAGGGACGGTGAGAGATTTGGCTTCCCTGTCTCTGCGTTAAGGATGAATTCAGCCCAAGGGTGTACTACGAACTTGGCAAATAGCATTATAATAGTGAGAGAATATTGCCTATTGGGTAGCAGGAGTTGATGATTAAATTTAAGTGTGTACGGTCCACATAAAACAAATAATGCTCTTTTTTTTCTAACTTTTACTATGAACATTCATCACTGGTGCTGGAGATGCACAGTTGCTAATTATTGTGTTTTTAACTTGTAATATACTGTAAATTTTGTATAATACTACTCTGACCTTATACAGAATAGAAAGGATGACAGGAGGCCTGTAATTATTGTATGGGGAAGAAATGCCTATAATTATCTACTATTTTTAGGACCAGTGTGCATGGCCTCTTAATTTACATAAGCTTTAGACATTCACACGTTTTCTGTCTTTGCTTGTGGATGATAAATTTTGCTCAAATGAAATCGGAAGACATATTGTTAGATGAGGAGTTGGCCAACTGGGAGCTTGATTACAATGAACAACACAAGCTCTGTGCCAGCTAAAAAAGGGAGCATTTGTTTGGATGGGATTTGTTTAAAGCAAGATTCAAAACATTAAAAAAAAAACACACCCGACACCACATTACTATATTGGGGCCTGATAACGTGCGATTATTTTTTAGAGAATTGGTTAAATTATCTTGTGGAAAAGCATTAACCTAACAAAGAGAAAACCTCTAGGATATTTATCACATGTAAGGCGATTATGACAGCATGTTCTTATTAGAGACGAATATTTTGTGCTCATTAAGGTTACCCCCTTGAGTGCTCAAGATGCAGAGTGCACTGCCAGTGAAGTGCTGCGGTTCTATTGTCTTGTGAGTACTTGCTATTGGCTGGGCTGTTTCATTCCAAGTTAAGGGGCCTCTCTAAAAGACCCAGCCCTGGCAGGGCCCGTGTCAGAGCCACTGGGCAAATGGAAAAGACTGGGAGGTTTTTAATTCAAACACTCTAGGCATAGATCTGCAAGAATTGAGAGTGATACTGAGAAATCCCTGATCTCCTAGTGTGGGGTAGGCAGTGGGAAAGGTGGATGGACTAGGTCCCTGAGCCCTACTTGCAGGATACGCCATACACAAGATTCTAAACGGAAACTAGAGGCAAACTCCAACTCCAACTGCCTACTTTATAATGTTTTTTTTTCTCATTATAAAAATAATTAAAGATGACTTCCCCCAAAGTAGCAAATTTTCCTGAAGCACATAATATATGATTGGTTTTGTTTTATTTGCTCTTTAGAAGCAATTATTACTTTTATTAGCCTACTGGAAATTATACATATGCAATTACAATTTAAAAGGTTGCATACAACTATCAAAAAATATCCTTAGAAATATGTAACTTCACCCCAACCCCTCCCCCTACCTCATACTTTTAAATCTAAGGCATGACAGAAAAGCAAGTTTAAAGTTTTGATTGGTTGGTTGGTTTACTGTGTTTTTTAATGACCATGTAATAGATAATTCTAAATGATCAAGAGTTGGCAGATGTTTAGATACACATCATGGCCAAGAGCTCAGAGCCCATAAATACCTGGGCTAGTCAATCTATAGTTTTTCTAGTACGTACCTTGAAAAAAATAAGGACACTTAAAAAGCACACACACATATCATAATCACAATACAATTGTTGCATCTAATTTTTTAATATTCTTTAATAGCAGTAAATATATGTTGTCTGAAAGAATGAATGAATGATGAAGCCTTGGACAAAGCTTTGTTAGTTGGGGTGATGATTGATAGTGTGGAAAGTACATTAGTCTGGACTTAGTTGGACTTGAGGTCAAATAGAAAGTCTTCTACTTTTTGTTTTCATCAAAATGCCCTCAATTTCTATGAAATAGCACCTGCCTTAGCACTCTCACAAGGTTATTGCCAGGATTAGCAATCCAAGAAGGAGCTGTGGTTCAGGGCAAGGACTTGGCAGACAAACAGAGATCAGCGTGCAGAGTCCCCACTATTTCTTCTCTCTGAGCCTGTGAAGACCTCTGAAAAATGACAATTAGAACCCTTGCCTCTCAGGGTTGTGGTAAGAATCCAAGTATGTTAAGTAAACCTTCAGCAAGAGGTTTGTATTATTTTTATGTGAACTTGCTTTGGTAAATTAGGATACTATGCAAATTTATTTTTCAAAGTAATGCTTTCCATGTCCTTTATATCCTAAGCCTTTGAAACTGTCTTCCTCCTCAGGGTGCTTTAGAAGTGATTAAAAAGATGAAATTGTTGTTTTAGTGCTCACCAAATGAGGCTCCTCACTGTCAGGAAGCCAGTCTGATATAACTTGCTTTCCTTGGCCCTGGCACTAGCTGAGCGCTGGCTGGAGGAAAGGCCCTGGATCAAAGGTGTCCTGGTAGCAAGAACATTAACACCCACTCTTGAGCCAGGAGGTAGGTGTTAATGTCTCTAGCTGGATCCCTAGCAGCAGAGATATTTAGCACCTTCCTAGGATCCGGGAACCAGGCACTCTCCCTTTAAACCTAATTTGGCAGGTAAAAGGGAAAGAGAGCATTTCCCATTGAGCCGGTGAGAAAGTACAGGAAGCTCTGTGCCACAGAGACAGAAACCAGTTATTGCAAAATGAACCCTGAATGGATAAAGGGTCTTCTTTCATTGGGTTGTCTGTAGAGTGACTCTGGTGGGACTCTTCCCAACAAACCTAACCCAGTATGGGCCAGTGAGGATGTTAAGAAGCAGTGGTTCTAGGACAGGGTAAAGATGCATGAAGTTCAGGACAGATTAAAAATCCACCTCTGGATGCAGCCTGAAATAAGATACTCTGACCAGCATGCTTGCCTGAGGGATTCTGTTCCCAGGAGTCCCTTTCTGGGGGCCAGATGTAAGTAGGGGGACTCAGAGGAACCAGTTCCTCAGGAGAAAGAACAGGAGTACAGTGCCTCAAGCAAGTTGCCCTCTGAAGCTGAACCCAACTAGGTTGAGGTCAATTTGGAGGATGCTACGGATGTCGTAGGCACAAACCAAGTTCATGGTGGAAGTTAGGCAACTCCAAGAGTGAATAAAAACTCTGTTTATTTTTTATTTTTCATTTTTTTGGTCAGGGTTTGACTGACAGCAGTGGTGAGTTTTGTTGTAGACTGAGCTCCAAATGTGCTTGTTTCCTCTCCAAAGCTGAGGCCCATTTGCACAACAAGCAAAAAAGACAAGGTAAACAACCTCTATGGAGACTTTGCAAGGTCAGTTTCTCTGGATGACATTACAGGAACTCTACGACACCACCTCACCCAGGAGAGCACCCAAACACTGGGGGTCCTTTCAACATCCAAAAAGGCTCACCCCTTTGAAATGTGACAGCTCCCTAGAATGACTTTTTCATTTACATTACCTGGATATCAGAGAAGCCCAGGCCAGAAGGTGAAACAGAGCAAACTCACACTCTTTGACTACAAAAGGAAATGCATATTTTTGATGAGCCTGCACCGGCTGCCTTCTTAGGCTTAGAATGATGTTTTTATCCCCTTTTTGCCTACGAGGAATGTTGTAAGTAGGCATAAACAAATGCCTTCATTATTTATCCTAGTCCTGCTGCACTAAATCATTCTACATGGGAAATTTGTTATTTTGTTTGGTTGGCAATTGCTTAAGCTAATAGGCTACGAGAGTCTTCCTTGGAGTTAGCTTTTGAATTATTGTTGTGCTAGTGAACACTCATTAGATTAAAAGTTATTATAAAAACTAGAGCCATAAGACTGGGTAAAAACACTTCCATCACCCTGACCCCTGGCACCTTGAAACCCAGCTTGTATTGTGAACATAAAGACAATCACCTCTCCCCGGGGCGGTGGTCAAGTGTGCCACAGAGTCCTGAATAAATGTCCTTCTGGGAAATCAGACTAATGAGGAGTCTTCTTACTAAGTTTTCTTCAGAGTGATCATCATTAATGTAGAAGAAATGTAAGCAATAGCAGGTTTTCCAAGTGAAAAGTCTGGTCTGGGTGATCATTAAGTACTGTGTTTTGTACCATGCTAAGCAAAGTCATTGAAAACTGTCTCCACATCCCTTTCATGAAACTCCCAGAAACTAGGCTAGAGATCCAGTGGAATGGACATCTGTCCCCAAGACAGCAATCTTCCTGATTCTCCTGCTTCTGTCAATGGCATCATCATTGTCCTAATTAGACACTGTGAACACTTATTCCTAAAGATCCATCCTTTATTGCACCTCCCAAACATGGCTGGGCCTTTTCACTTTCATCAACATCAGCCTAATACAGGCCCCCAACCCCAAATGACCATACGTATCTCAGCTCATCTCTCTGCCACCGTGATGCTGGTAATGCAGTGCCTTCATATTTACTTACTTATGTAGGCTGGGCACTATGCTAAGAGTTTTGCACGGGTCACTTTATTTAATGCCAATAACCATGCTAAGAGGTAACTACACTTTTTTATGCCAGTTTCCAAGTGCTTTACTCATGGTCACATGGTGAGAAGAGCTGAGATTTGAATCCAGGTGGTATAAACGGATTACATTTATGGCCCAAATTCTTCACCCCTTCCAGTATCTGTGTCCTTTACCATGTGAATTTGCAATTCCCTTATCAATTCGAAAAGCTTTATGCTATATAATTCCAACTATATGGAAAAGGCAAGACTTTGAAGACAGTAAAAAGGTCATCAGTTGCCAGGGGTTGGAGGGAAGGGAGGGATGAATAGGTGAAGCACAGAGGGTTTTTAGGGCAGTGAAACCACTCTGCAGGTTGCTATAATGGTGAATACATTCATCAAAACCCATGGAATGTACACTATCAAGGCTGAACATTAATGCAAACTATTGACTGGGTGATAATATGTGTCAACTGAAGTTCATCAATTGAAATTTTAATGAGTAGGTTCATCAACTGTAACAAATGTACCCATCTAGTGGGAGATGTTGATAGTGAGGGAGGTTGTGCAGGTGTGGGGACAGGGAGTGTATGGGTAAAATCCTCTATACTTTCTGCTCAAATTTGCTATGAACTTAAAATTACTCTAAAGATAAAGTCGATTTAAAAGGAGATAGTAAATAAATAAATTAACTATAAAAAAAAAGTAAAGTACAGATTCTTAGCCTTGACAGAGTAGCCCTTTACCCTTGAAACCTTGCTCTTCCAGTGTCCGGCCACAAACTTCTGCTCTAGCCAAAGTAACCTATTCAACATCCCCCAAGTATTTCTGTCCTTTCTCACTGTCTTCCCAGCTCACAGAGTCTATGGCCCCTCTCTTAAGCACTGAGTCCTACACTTCCCTAAGTCATCCTTTCCAAAGGTGATATTTCTTGACTCTGAAGGTCCCTGCATCTGTGCCAATTGTACGGTTCTTAGCATTGGCTACCCTGCAGTAATGGGAAGAGCATATTGTTTTTATGTATGTGTATTAGCTCTCTGGTGTGCAAATTCTTTCAGGGCACAGACCTTGTCTTATGACTTGTGGTACCTTCCTCAGTCTTACTTGTATTTAATTCAAGGATTAAGTAAAAGTATTAAAACTACATTCAAATATCAGAGTGATAAGTGGCCATAAAGCTTCCACACCGGGAGATGCATGTCTCAGGTAAAGGTACTTTGCCCTGGCCCCGAATTATCTGAGCCACGATCTCTATCTGATCATTTTAACAGTTCTCACCTTTCAGATTATTCAGCTCTATCTTGTTCTGTAGAGGAGTCTGTGTGTCCACAAAAATACACCCTGTTTCTTTGTCCTTGTGACTCTGAGTCAGTGTTCGAGGTTTTGATAGCGCAGGCGCCACGTGTTTTTGTTGTGCTTGCAGGTACATACATGCATAACATACTAATTGAATTATTGAAAAAACACAAATATTTTGCAGGGCTACAGAAACACATATTAAACATCTAAGTCTACAAACTGCTGACAAACAGCACCTTTTCTAACAAAAGAGAGCAGTTTAATAACAGTGTTAGAAAGCTGGCAATGTGTTTGCTAAAATCTTTAATTAGGAACGGGCTTTTCCAGAGGCCTCTGAAGGCAAAAGGTGTAAATGGAGAAACTGTCCCAGCCTGCATGCTCCGCGGTGGCTCCGTTCCGAGCACAGATGGGCTGGTGAGGAAACTGTGAATGGACAAATGATAACAGACTGCTCCGTAATTCCAACATCAGCTCATTAGCAATCTGTCAGGAATTTTAATACGTATACGGGTGAAAATGCAGAACTCGCCCGATTGTTACACGATCGTGCACGTGTCTGCCTGAAAAGGCCGTTATAAGCGGATTGGCATAATGGCCATTAATAAAATGATAGTGTCTCGGGAAGCACAGGCGTTTGAATGCTTTGTAGTCTTGTTGGAAAATGATGATTTTCTGCGCTCCTACACCTCCCTAAGCCATCATAGGAAGCTGAGATAACAACGGTTTTATGAGAGAAATCATTAATAAATAAACAGCTAAGCCAGCATGGTGGGAAATGTGAGGGACATGAAGCCATACGGGCTCCCAAACAAGGAACGGTGACATTTCTCAGTTCTGAAAAGACCACATCAACCATTTTAAATTCCCTTGGATCATAAAGCTGGTTTCCAATTAATTTTATACTTGCCAGTTAGTGGTTCAATTAGCTACCATTGAAAACATATTTCTTTCCAAAAGAAGAAAATGTATTTATTTAGGTTGTGTGCATGCAACAGGCTGACTCTGATGGGTAATCAAGGTTTGATCTGAAGGGGAAAAGAGAAGGAACATTTC
This sequence comes from Miniopterus schreibersii, assembly GCF_964146895.1. NCBI lineage: Eukaryota > Metazoa > Chordata > Mammalia > Chiroptera > Miniopteridae > Miniopterus > Miniopterus schreibersii. Next base: position 58,273,652 of record NC_138109.1, on the reverse strand, counting down.
TGGAGCGTCTGTTATATGCCAGGTGCTTTACGTTTACGATCTTATTTAATTTTCACAACTATCCAAAGAGATGTTCCCCCCACTTTACAGCTGTAGAGGTCAGAGAGGTATTGTAGAGCATGGCTGATAAGTGGCCATGATTCTATTTGAAGCTAGTTCTGCGTGGTTTCAAAGCTAATCTTTTCCCCACCGCATTGTGTGGCCTCTCGAGTTGCCTCTAACGCACAGCGGGAGTAGCCTGTTAGGATCCTCATTGCTTACTGCTGCGAGGGCCCCAGAGATTCAGCTGGGCTCAGCTTAGATAAAGCCATCCAGTTTTGGTGGCACAAATGGCCACTGCTTTCTGTAAAGCATGTGCTTTAAAATTTCTTTTTGGGGGATATCTATATTTCAATATTGGGACACGTCTGTACATGACATCAGAAGATAAACTAATGATAAATCTAGTCAAAAATAGTTCTGAAAGGATACATACATTATATGACTCCATTTATATAAAGCTCAGAAACAGGTCAAACCAATGAAAACTGTTAGAAATCAGGGTGGAGGCCACCTCTGGGGAGAATAGGGACTGGACTGCAGGCAGGCAGGCACCCAGCATGTCTGGGTTGCAGCTATTCCTATTTTTTTTTGTATCTGGATGACGCTGGTTGTACCAGTGTGTTCCCTTTGTGAAAATGTGTCTAGCTTATAAACTTACGATCTTCTGTGTGTATATCATACTTCAATAACATTTAACCCCCCCCCCTCCCAAACTGGAAGTATTTTTCCTTTATATGATTCATTTGGATGTCTAGTTGTTCAATTTCCATATTTTGTCACCTTGGGCAAAATTGTTCTTTATGTGAAGCTTATAGATGGGAATCTTCTCCTAGAGCTGGGAGATTGTGAGCAGGGGGATGCTTGCCTGCCTCTATTCATGTAAGCGTGTGGCTCAAGCATGCTCATATCCTGGAAATATAAGAAATACCTGTGTCTTCTCACTTTCATCTCTCAAACTCCTGGAGAACCTGGGGTAGAAAGTGAACGTAGTCAAATGAGTTTTACGTAAGTGGAGCTTGGGGGATGGCGCTATCTTGTTTGGTGACCCCTGTTGGCAGCAACCCCCTGTGTAAATAGCAGTGGCAGGCACCTTCCCCCTTCAGGACCCCAATTCTCCAGCCAAGGTCTTGAACCTATTCTTACCTGTGTTTTCATCCCAGTCCTCCTCAACTCTTCCCATTGCCAGGCACCTGGGAGAGCCAAGGGGCTGCTTGAGGACGTATGTATCCCACGGAAACCTGCAGGACTGATCCTCAGGACTCTTGGACAGACACCCTGAGCACCAGTACCTCACACATATCCTAACTTAGAGCATACACTACCTTCATTACCCATTTTTTTAACTAACAAGGTAACTACAAACGAAGTAGATTGCTGAAACACTGCATGGCATAGCCTTTGCCAAAATAACAACCTTGCTTCTAAAACTCTATCCTAAGGAAATCGCCAGACAAGTTTGCAAAGATGGATATTGCTCACTGTATGGTTGGAGGACTACCAATGTCCACATCACCTGCAGTGCCTGGTAAAATGCAGGGGGCTGGGCCTTATGCCTTCTTATCAAAGCAGAATCTCTAGATGTGGGGCCCATGCATCAATATACTTAAAATAACGCAGGTCACATTAGAGTTTGAGGATCATTGATACACAGGGATGTTGGTGCAATATTATTTAAAAGAGGAACAAAAGGAGGGGAGCCTAAATATTTACCAGAAGATTAGGTAAAATAATGATGATACAATAATATTCTGCCGCTTTGAACATGTGATGTAGATCCATATTTATTAACATAGAAAGATGTTCACAGCATATTTCTGAATGACAAAGAGCTGACTATACGACAGTGTGTACTATCTGGTAACATCATGTTTCTAAATATGTGTGTGGGTGATGCCAGAATATCAACAGTGCTTATCTCTGGATGACACCTTTATTTTTTCATTGCTTTCCTCTATATTTTCAGATTCTTTTGCAATGAACGTGCATTACTTTTATATTTTAATAACTGAATAAAGCTATTTAAAAACAGAAAAGTATTTGATATATGATTTCCTGGACAGGTACTTCAAGTGTATCAACTAAATGTAATCTGTGGCTGGTTAACTCAGAAGATAGCAATGGCTGCTTTATCCTTTAACATGTGAGTTATCTAGAAGACATCTTTCTGTCCGCCCATAGACCAGCCAACATTGCCGATGCAGTAGAACTGTCTGAACACACAGTGTCTGTATGACTGATGTTTTATATCATAGGGATTTTTACCCATTAGAACTAGTGCTGTTTGTAGAGGTTAAGAATGGTGAGGCGGGCTGAGAAATGCATTCCCTGATTTTGGGAAGTGAATCTGGTGCTTAGAGAAAGACTGTTTGATTCTTCCATGTGGGAAAAGATTTGCAGCAATAGAAAAGGTAACTAAAGAAAAGGATGGGTCGTCGAATTGCAGTTGTATTATGTTTTTTATGATTTCTTTCAGCCTCTTGACTCAAAAGTGTTATTCCCCCCTCTGTGTTCTTCAGCTTAGTCTTGTAATAAAAGAGAGATGAAGTGAGATCCACTGGAAATTCTGGTATTTTGCCTCTCAGACCACAATCTTGAGAGTGCATTTTTCTTAATCCAGTACTGTTTTAAATGTTGTCAGGATGTACCATAATTGGTTGTGGTAAATGACACTGGAACCACATTGCTACTCACTCTGGAAGTGATACGAGCTCAGCATGCTGCCGATCAAATGCATTTCTGCATTAAAACTATTACAGGCAGGATGCGTCGATGGGATTCTGTCCTAATAGTTTTCCAGGGTTTATGCTGAAAGGGTTCTGTCAATCAAGACTGAAAATCAGCTTAGCACCCTGACTCTGGTTAATAAAATGCAACTGCCAGAATCTGAGCTCAGAGGCCACAGTTCCCTGGTTTCGACATTATCAAGCCCTGCTAAAAATACCTCATTATAACTGATGCTCACTGATAGTACACTTTTTTTTCTTCTTCTTCTTCTCTTTTTAAACGCAAAGAATACCTCCAGAAAGAGTCTTTGCCTTACACAAAGCCTGCTAGAAGGGAGACCTGCATCAAAGGCAGCGAGCAAAGAGGAAGCAGGGCAGGCTAAATGTATTTTCACGAGTGCCCTGGAGACAGACTCGGTGAAGTTCTCACTTTCTTGGGTGGCTTGGAGTCAGAATAATACACCAAGAATCGATACAGAAATAGGGATATGGCCGTGAAGGGGACTCTGATGGCACCGTCACCAGTAATGGGAAGATGGGAATTCCAAGTGAAGAATTTTTATTTTACTGAGGAAAACAAGATGTCACAAAGCAGAAAGCCTGGGACAACTGATAGGCCAGTTAGGAGAGAAGAAAGCCTCTTGAATCACTAAGTCGCTGCCTGGCTGCGCGGTCCCCATACCACCGTCTCTCAGTTCTTCTACCGCTGAGACTTCTAGGCCCATTGATTCCAATTCTTTCCAAAAAGAAATATTTCTCTTCTGGTTTCTTGGACAGAGGCCCCGCACTAAAACAATCCGCATGAAAAGGCCATTAGGGAGGTCAAAGGGCTGGAGGGAAGCTTGATGGCTTTCAGACTCATTCTACTCTGCAGAAAGTTTCTGCGGGCTGCCTCTGAGGAGGTAGGAAGCGAAATAGAGAAACCAGGCCGGGGCGCGGGCCCGCGCTGCCCCCTGCGCTCAGCGTGGCGCTGGCCGGAGCGTTCGGGTGCGCAGCAAAGTGGCAAACCAAAGCGCAGCCATTCCTAATTACTCTCCAGTGCTGTTGATCGAGAGCCTCCACTCAGAGGCAACCGGGGTGATATCACAGGAAGGGAGAAGAAAGCGGATTTTCATGGATGGTAGCGCCGTTGTTAAGAAAGTTTTAATGAGGCGCTCTGGGCACGGTCTTCTTAGCATGACCAAGAGGCTCTGGCGGCTGCGGGTCGCATGATATTAATATGAGCGAATGCTAGACTCCATTCTATTGCTTCGGAGTCCTTTCCGAGCCTTAATTGCCTGAGTTTCCCTGGTCAAGTGAAAAGAATAAGCATACGCGAGTTTCTCATTTGCTTGTTGGATTGTTTCATTACGCTGGCCCGTATTTCTTCCCCGTGTGCTCCCCTCCCGCCCCGTGTTCCAGCGCCGGCCGTGGGCAGGGCGGGCCAGGGCCTCCCGCTCGCTCCTCAGGGTGAATTAGGGCTGGCGGGTCCTGGGGGCTTGTTACGTCCTGCACCTTGTTCTGAGCTCTCTATAAACCTTGTCTCCGCCTGATCCCCACACACCTCTGTGAAATTGGTGACTTTCATTTTAATCTCAATTTACGGGGAAATTGAGTGAGACTCCTAAGGTGAGTCACTTGCTCAAGATCGGCCAGCTGGTGAGTGGATCCTACCCTGGGCAGTCTATCTACAAAGCTCTGCTCCTTCACTGCCGTGCTCTCTACCTCCTGGGCTGATGAAGTTCCACACGTGAGCCCCTCCCAATATGAGTCCTAGTGTCCTATAGTTGGTAGGAGAGGGCGCTCTATCCCTGTCCTTGGAAGAAGCCCAGACCTGGTCTAAGAAATTGTTGCCACAAAGAGGAGACAGCCTGCTGAGGAAAGAGCTCTAGGTCACAGAGCCCTGACTTTCAGTCTTGGCTCTCATACAGACGTACTAGCTGTGTGACCTAGGCCAGATAACTTAAGCTCTCTGAACTAGAAGTTTGGATGTGAATGAAGAGACATCTGGGCAGGCACTTAAATGATGAAGAGAGATAAGAGAATGAATGCAACGCTGGCCCTAATTATTCATCCCGCCCTTTGAGATGTGACTTTGCAGCTCCTCCCATCATGAACTAGAGTCTATTTCCTTGTTCCTGGGTTGGCCTTGTGACTTGCTTTCACCCCGGCCCCCTGAAAAAGAGAGGGACATGGTATTGTGCCAGTCCGAGAGGGCTTGGGTACTTCTCTCTCTCTTAAAATCCTGCCCCGCCACCATGAGAATAAGCCTGGGCTGACTTGCTGGATAACTAATCAGGGGCCCAGTCACCCATCTCACCACAACTAAAAACCTGCCCATTGCCAGGCGTTGAGTGAGGTCAGCCTTGCTCAGCCTGACCCACTAGCTGACTGCGTATGCCTGAGGAGGTGCAGTCAGTATTTCAGGCCCAGCTAAAGTCAGTGGAGCCAGGCCCAGAGCAACAGAATCGCTCACGACTCATCAACTTGTGAGTAATAAAATTGGGCACCGTTCTAAGCCACTGTTTTGGGTGCTTTGTTACACATCAATAGTTAACTGATTCAAGAGCTTATTGGAAGGTTTTCATTATATTGCTTTGGCATGGAGGAGATTTGAGTCAAGAAAGGAAATAAGTGATGGGATGTGACCAACAGCTCAGGTGGAAGGTTAGCCTGGGGAAAGGCAGAGGGCCTCCTTTGCCTTCAAGAGAAGGAAGTAGGGGGGAGAGTGGTCCTGAACTGAAATTCGGTGCATCACAGGGGCTTCAGCCCTAAACTGTGGGTAGGTGGTAGCTTCCCCAGCTGCATCTCTGAACACACTCACATTTAATATCTGACCAAAAATTAGCACCCCAAATTCATGCATTTCCACATCTGTCAAAGCTAAAAGGAGCGTCTGAGACAGATTTCCTTTTGTTTTCACTGACATGTCAAACGCTGCAGTGACAGCAAAGAATAATCTTCAGTTTGTGTATAATGAGGTCTAAAATTTCCGTCTCCACACATTGATCATGAATCTTATTTCACTAGATAAACTGACAGCAGAGTCTCAGGTACTTAAAATTTTGAAAAGAATCAATACAACCACCTACATCTACAGGGTTTTTTTTTGCTGCTGTCATTTTTATGGTTCAGTTATTTTGTCTGTATGCGCTCATTTCCAGCTTTGTCTGGACTCCACAACAGCCAAATCATTCCTTAATCCCAGACATATGCGCCTCTATCCCGAAAAATGACCTAGTAGAGGGACAGCTGGTTCGGGAGGCAGAAACACTGAGTTCTACTCTTGACTCTGCTGTTCACCAGCAAACCTACCTGGGCTGTCACTTAGCCTCAGTTTCCTTATCTGAAAAATATATTCCTCCAACAAATATTTGTTGAGTATGTACCATGTACCAGGTGCTGTCCTAAGTGCTTAGGATACATCAGTGAATAGAACACGGAGCCCTGCCTTCAGGGTGCTTCCATTCTGGAGGAGTCAGACAATGGAAGCGATGCAGTAAGCGGCATAATGATATCCTATAATAGAGGGTGAAAAATGCTATAAAGTAATTAAAAAAGTGGGGGTAGGGGCTGGTTGCCAGTTAAAAGAAACCCCCAAGGAGGTGTCTGGAAGGTGAAGGGGTTGCCAGGAGGGTGTCTGGAGGAAGAATGCTCCAGGCAAAGTCCTTAGGGGTGTTTCCTCCCTCTTTCTTTCCCTCCACACTACATTTCTGCTCTTTGATCTCAGAGACCGTTTGTAATGCACACAACCTTTAAGCCAGCCTTCCTACTATTCCATACATTTCTTTGAATAGCTAACAAATGACGGACCCTTTCCTTCGAGTTAGCCCCATGGGTTTCAGGTGCAAGGCCTGTTGCCTCACATTTCCTTTCAGGGACCTCTGTGTGGCATTTTCCTGCCATCCAAAGGCTGGATCTGCATTATGCCAAACATCACATGAGTATGTCCTTCCTGCTCTGCGTAGGGCAGTTGAAGCTAGAAAACGCAGATTAAAAAGACATGGCTGCTGATAAAAGAACTCTGAATACCTCTGTGTGCCCGGTGTTTTACATCTTTATTTCCCCCTGATCCCCACAACGCTCCCACCTCTCTCTGAGGTTAGCGCTTCCCCACTTTATGGACAAGGAAATGGACGCTCAGTTTGTTTAGGAAAGTTACCTACGGCCACGTAGCTAGTAAGCTTCGTAGCCAGAATTTAATGCCCAAGCGCATGTTCTTTCAGCCACACCACGTGGCTTCTTTTCTTTCTGAATACCCTTTAATCTCGCAAACATCCAGATCAAATTCCAACCCAACCACATTATAACTGTGTGATTTTGGGCAAGTTACCTAACTTTCTGGAGCCTTCATTTCCTCATTTGTAAAATATATATAAGGACCCATCTCGTAAAGTTGTTGAAAGGATTCAGTGACATAATTCATATAAAGTGTTTAACATAGCATTTCTTATATAACTGCTGATACATGTTAAAAATCCTTCTCATAGGTTGTTAATGGATTTTTTGAAAAGCACTTACGTATATTAAAGTATCTCTGGATGGCTCAGGAGCTGGGGAGCTGGAATAAAAGGACTCATTTTTCACTTTGGTTTTTTATTCACTCTGTACACATTGAAATGTTGCTCCGTATGACAGTACTTATTCAAGTAAACAATTAGATCATTTTAAAGAAATGCAGTTATTATTATCATCATTGTAGGGAATTTGTAATAAAGAAGCCATCAGTGGGGTAGATGGATTTGGAGGAGGTTTCTTGGAGGAAATGACTTAAGCAGGGCCTTGGAACAGGTATAGAGTTTTGGTGACAATAAAGAACCGGGAGGCATTTTAAGTGAAAGATTCTTGCAAATTAGAGCATAAATGAAGGAAAGAGTAGCCAACGAATGCAGTCTGTTCAATGGCAACCATTTGATGTGGCAATGACTAATCCAGGTGATAGAGTGCTTTTCAAACACATACAGTGGAACAGAGTTAGTATTAAGTAAAAAATTGCCAAAACATCGCACTTCAGACACAAAAACTGAGAAAGATTGCTAGTTGAGGCCAATTCCAAGAGCCCTGCTGCCAGAATTATTCTGGTTCATCAATCCAAATTGAGCTGGAGGAACCTTTGACATTCCCTTCTCTCTGCTTGCAGGTCAGCGGTCTCCAGTCCTGAGGTCATCACTCATCAAGAGGGGATAATCCCAAGGACAGCAGGACCTGCTTCATCACTTGGATTTAGGAGGGAGAAACCCATCAGGCCACTAAACAGTAACAATGACCCACCATTAAACACACTGAGAGAAGAGCATGATGAGGAATTTGTACAAGAAAAATCCAGGAGCTCTTGCTGACAATGTCTAGGGAGGCCTGACCACTGTGAGCTTTGCCCATTGAACTGTCTTAAAAAATCTCCCCCTCCCCAGCGATGCGTGGATGTGGAGGCAGGTCAGACAATGGGCTCTGCAGGGACCTGGCAGAGTGAAAAGAATTTGGACTGTGCGGGTCAGGTAAACCTGGATTTGAGTTGTCCTGCCATTTCTCCCTAATTTGCTTTGGCAACATTTTAAAGTCTCTGTGCCTCAGTTTTCTCATCTGCAAAACGGAGCTAAGACCTACACTGGGGCTTTTAAGAGGATCAAATACAACAGTGTTTGAAAAGCACACGCTGGGTAGTTCTTGTTATGTAAAAAGAGCAGGATGTGTGGCCAAAAAGGGGAACCAACACAATGAAAGCTGTTCTCAAACAGCTAGGCCCTCAGCCTCGGGATGTATGCTAATTTCTCAAGCTCAGATGCCCGGGGGAAATGAGAGAGAAATGGGGAAAGGCAGGCAGGCAGATTTTGCCTCTTATATAGGAAAATTCACTGTAAATAATTTTCAGACAGTGTTGCTCTCCTTCCTCAAGCGCTGGGGCCACAAGGCATTATGCCAAAGAAGTCAGCAGCCTGGCAGATATTTTAAACTGATTTTGAGACCGAACGACAGGCCATTTGCACCATATGCCACTGACACGTTAATCTAGGCAAGGATGCTAGGCACCTGGGGACATCCATGCTGAAATGCCATTTAGGCAGGGCACACCAACTCCAGTGGCAGAAGCTCATCAACGCAAACAGTGGAGGCGGCCAAGAAGATAGAAGTGGAAAGGAGGAGTGAAAAGGAGATGCAGCGTCTAAGCTTTGAAAGATTTCCTGAGTTGCGGGCACTTCATTATGCTTCTAGGAGAGTTCCAGATTCAACAAAACATCAAAACTGGGCATTAACAAGCTGGGCAAGTGAGGGTCTGTGACTTTTGCACCCATACAGCACGTGGCCAATACCATGACTCTTTCTATCCATTGGCAAATACTGGGCGATGCTCCAGTCCACCAGAAAGACCTCTTTTATCCCTGCAGTTTCATTGTAAACAGCAAGTGTCTGCTGAGCAACTCTAGTAGATGCCCCAGCATCAGACTTTCCAAGATCCAATTTGGTGGGAGCACTCTGGGCCTTTCGTCTCCCTCTCCCCTTGGCCCAGCCCTGTTTCTTGGTTACTATGAGCAGTAATGAGCTTCTACACCCTGGCATGAGGACAGGCTAACAGCCAGCACATGAAAAAAGGCTGAGCTCATGTGGGGCAACTGCTCTAATTCATGGGCAGATCACACATCTTCTTTTCCTTCTTTTGTGATGCAACTATACTAATGATTTTTTAAAGTAGGAATAAGGCAGTACAATGGCTTTCTGGGAAAAAGAAAGTCACAAAGCAGGATAACTGCAAGAGACATCATAAAAGGAGCTCAGAACTAAGTGTCCACCTACTCTTGTCATTGGATCAAATGATTTTCCAGGAGCAAAAGGAATATTCTAACTTAGGGGATTTTAATAAACAAAGAGAATTATTGCCTTAATTATGTTCTTCCAAGCAAATGAAACTTCAAAAAATCAACTCTTCCTATTAATGTTAGTCAATTTTCATAACCAGAAGAATGTGAAAGATCATAAAAATAAGATTTGGCCACTAAAGAATGTGGGTGTCCCCCAGGGTTCTCTGTGGTTCAGAGTTGTCCTTGTTGAGTGTGGGCTCTGAAATCACCCCTTGATTCAAATCCAGAGCTCTGTCCCTTACTTACAAATGACCTTTGGCAGCTTACTCAACCCCACCTCCACCCCAAGTCTCTGTTTCTTCACCTGTAAATCTGCACACAGTACCTCCATCTTTCAGGTTGTTATGAGAATTAAAAGAAAAGATATGTAAGTAGTGAGGAGCATATCTACTGGGACATGGTCAGGGTGTCTATATTAAAATGATACACCTGATTTTGAGAGCTATATCTCATTTATGTTTTTCAATGCAGAGACACTATCCCTATGACTTCTTAGCAAAGACTAAGTAGATGTTTTAATCACAAAATCATAAGCATTTTCCAAGCCTTCACCTCTAGACTCCTTGGACTGTATTATGCATTATAAAAGATTTGTATGAAGTAGAAGAGTTGTTGGTTTTTGCTCATGAATGGCTTAAAGTCAGCCCTGAAGAACAGTCATGCCACTCTTAATCCAAGACCCAATGTTTGGCAACCCCATGCCTTTGCTCTATGCACCCAGAAAATCCATCTTAAATGAGATCCGGATACTCTATTGTAAGAGTCTCTTAACCAATCTCCCTATCCCCATTCTTGACACCCTTATGCCAATTCACAGAGCACCCAGAAGCTCTGTATAATGTAAGATATATTGTGTCATCTCAAAATCTGCTGATGGCTCCTTATCTGACACAGAATGAAATCCAAAGTCTTCACTCCAAAGACCTTCATGGTCTGGGCTCGAACAACCTTCCTGATCACATCTCTTACCACTCTCTCCTTCCTCACTGCCCTCCAGCCACACCAAGCATGCTCCTGCTTTGGAACCTCTGGATTTGCTACTTTCTCTCTCTGGAATGTTCTTCCCCATGTACTTATATGGCTTGCTCTTTCACTTCACTTAGGTTTCTACTCAAATGGCACATAATCAGAGAAAGCTTCCCTGACCACTCTTTTTAAATAGTCACCCCATGCTGCTGCTATTCTTTGTCCCCTTACTCTGCTTTATTTTCCTTCACAGAGCCTTCAGGACTTAATATAGGATGGTTAATGCAAAGAGCTCCAGTCCCTACCCCTACAACTGGTCCCAAAACTATAATTCATTTTCATTTTCCACCACACATTCAAGACTTCCCTCACTCTTTGCCAACACCTCGGCTGGGCTAGGTTGCTTTCTGGGAGTAGTGATTCAGACCTGCATCCCCAAGGGGCCTGAGTTGCTTTAGCCTCTTTGGACTGAGGTTGCTGCAGTTCCCATTTACAGCTATAATCGAGCATGGAGTTATCACCAAGAGATGCCTCATTGAATCCCTGTATCCTAGGTGCTCCTTTCTGCCCTACTACCTCCATTATATAATAGCAACCCTAGCTCCTCACAGTAATTAGGGTGAATCGACCTTAATAAAAATGTCACAAGTGGGTTGCTGAGAACAATGGTGAAAGCAACCAATCTTACTTCAACCTATTGATTTCTGGACCCACATATTCTAACTATTAGAGAATCAGCGCTGTTGGTTCTGGGCACATTCTGCATACTGGAGGCTGCAGTCCAGTCCCATTGGTGTTATGCCCAAACTAGCACCTTAGCTGAGACTTTTATAGGCCATTCCATTATTCTACTAGGCTAGCTACTTTTGGGTGATAAAGTACACCGTAAGACCAAATATCCCATGGTCATGTGCCCATTGTCACACCCCTCCTTACCCTCATATGAGTCCCTTAATCTGAGGCAATGTTGCGTGGGATCCAATATCAGTAAAGAAGACATTCTATAAGCACTTAGATAGTGGTGTTGGCAAGAGCAATGAGATCAAGGAAGGCAAAACCATACCCAAAGTAAGTGTCAATCCCAATAATGGAATTGGGTCTGATGTAATAATTGTCACCAACTGACTGGCTAGTCTCCTGAATGATGTGCCTTATCTGTACTAGCCTGTGCTGCTGGCAAGATCAGTATTCAGCCATGGCAAGAGCTAGATCATCCTCAGCCAAGGGGAGTTGATACTGCTGGGTCCATGTCTCATCTCTACCCCTGTCACAAGGTCAGGCCATTCATGAACTCATTGCTCAAGGAATGGCCATGGAGAGAGATGCTCAATGACATCCAGAAGACGGATCATCCTCTCTACTTGATTGTAGACACTGTTAACTCACTGTGAAGGATGCTCATGGGAATAAACATGAAAATCAATAATCCTCACCGTATGCCTTTCCTCAAAGGTCCATTCATATGCCTCTTCCCTAAACTTCTTTATAGAGAAAGCCTGCAAAAATGGACATCATCAACTGGTCATCACTGTGGGCCACTGAGAATGTCTCTCAGAATTTTCTGTCCAAGGGGCGAAAGAGAAGCAGTTCTACCCACCAGTTGCCATCCTTATTACTCAAGGGTTGCCCCGACGGACTTTAGTCTCTCTGAAGGTCTAAGTTTGTGTATGTGTGAGGGCTAAGTGGGCTCCTGCAGATATCCAACCAGGTTATCAGAGAAGCTCATGCTAGAGAGCATAAAAGATTCACGGTCCAGCTGAGACACAGTCCTGGTCTGGTTTTTCTTGGGTACAGCTGGTTGAAATAAAAGGTGGGCTGAAAGGATATGAGGCAAAGCCTAAAAGGTGTCTGATATACCCTCAAAACCAGGGAAGCAAGCATGATTGTAAGAATGTGTTAAATTATGTATTTCCGATAATTAGATAATAGGATGTTTAAAAATATGTGCTAATTGTATGGTGCTGCCAAAAAAGGCAAAAGTTGTTAGCAGAGGAAGAGTCAATGTGGGCTCCAGTTAGCAGGAAATAAGCTAGAGCCTTGAGGCACGGTGAATGGGGAAGCTGAAGATTCTGGGTAAAGGGTCCCAAGGAAGCTGAATGGAGCTGAAGTCAAGGACAGGAAAAGAGATGCCCAGACTGCTGAGAGTACAGAGATGCTCTTGATTTAGACAGATGTTCTGCCTTGCTGCCTCCTGCAAGATTGACTGCCGTCTTTGTTGTGATGCAGTAAAGCACATGGTTAAATAAACATGCTTTGGAGTGAGACAGATCAGATTTGAATCCTAGCTCTATTGTTTGGACAAGTTCCTTAACCTCCTCAATGTTCAGTTTCCTTATCTGTCAAATGGAGATAATAGCAGTGCCTATTCAATAGACTTCATCGACTTATAATGAGGATTAAATGAATTAATTTATGTAAAAACATTTAAAACAGTGACTCCCTCATAATAAGCCCTAATAAATATAAGCTATTATTATTATTATTATTAGAGAAAGTGCAATGGCTTTAACAGTTAAAGGAAACCTAACTAGAACAAAATAATAAGACCAGGAAGCATTTGGCAGTTAGGAGAAAACAGCTAAATCCTGTTTCCATGCAACAAAGTTCAGAAAAATTATTCGATCATGTTTTCCCCAAAAGTGCTCTGAGATGCCAAGGCATCTCAGAGATAGTCACTCAGCAGAAATTCCTTTTAGCCTCCGAGCAAAGAAAACTAATGAAACAACAACGGACAAGTTGACATTATCAGAATAAGCAATAGCAAAAGGGCGCAGCTCCTTTTGGAACCTATAGCGCATATGGGCAGCTTGGGCCTTTTCTCATTTCTCCAGTGTACGGCTGGATTAGCCAGGCAAATGCAATCTGCCTCCACATCAGATGAAGAATATTGCCATGCAGAAAGCGCTGCAGCTGCCAGCGACGACCCCCCACGCATCCGGGGAATAGGATGGTTTGCTGCAGCCAAGTTATTTTGGGGGGAGAAACAAGACTTCTCTTCCTACCTGAGCTGCCTACTGGGCTTCCTTTATACTGCTCATGTTTTGTGTGAACAAAAAAAAAAATGTGTAGAAGATTCTGAATAGAGTTGAGAGAATATCAAAGCATTTAGACATTGGTTTGACAAGTTCTCCAAAATATCACGAAGAGTTTCCTTTTTGGTCTTCTGCCTTCAAGGTGCACTCTCTCCAATGCTAAAGTTCTTTGTGAATCTGCCTTGGCAATTAGCGTGAAGACATAAGTGACCTTTGGCAATCATTAGCTCCGTAATCATTATCCGCTTTCCCTTTATTCCCCAACAGATCCTGACCCACTTCATTTTTGTGTTATAAAAACCTGCCATTATTTTCTAAGTTCACAAAGGGCCTTCTTTATTTTTTTTTCTTTTATTATGAAAGTAATACTTGCTTATTAGGAAAAAAATCCAATAGTTTAGAATGTTACAAAGTAAAAAGTAAAAGTTTCCCTCTACCAAGAACTACCTTCATCCCACTCCCTGCGAGCTTACTACTGACAACAGCAAACTGTGCATGCGTTAGACAAGCCCCTTTTCTTCAGAGGATTGTGCCCTACCACACATGTAAATATGTGCATATTAAGTACTTTTTTAATTGAACAAAATTGAAGACATCTTTTCATGTGTCCACAAAGACTTATTCATTTTTTTATTTTTTTTAAAATCCTCACCTGAGGATATTTTTCCCATTGCTTTTCAGAGAGAGTGGAAGGGAGAGAGAGAGACAGAGAGAGAGAAACATCGATGTAAGAGAGAGAGATTGGTTGGTAGTCACCCACATGTGCCCCGACTGGGGTGGGGTTGAGCCTGCAACTGAGGTATATGCCCTTAGCTGGAATCAAACCCGAGACCCTTCAAAATTCAGGCCGACACTCTGAGCCAAACTGGCTAGGGTTTACCTCATTCTATTTAACAACTTCAGAGTATTTATTATGTGGTTTTACCAAAATGATCTAACTAATCCCTTATTAATGTATACCTAAGATGTTTCCAGTTTTTCTCTATGACAAACCATGCCAGTGTGAACACCAACATATATATAATCATGTACTTGGGAAAGTGCATCTCTAGAATCAATTCCCAGAAGACAATTTTGCTGAATCTCATGGTATGTGCATTTTGACAGCTATTGCTAAATTTCTCTTTAAAAAGTTGAACCAATTTACAGTCTCATTAGCAGTATATGAGAGTGCCTATTACCCCACTGGTTCCCAAGGACCCTGAGTCTCCTGAGGATGTAGCTTTGGCTTTGAAATTAGGCAGACCTGCTTCTGACCCTGGCTCTGCCATTCACGAGCTGTGTTTCCTCTTTTAAGTCACTCAGCCCTTTGGGGTCTCAGTTTTATCACCTATAAAATGGAAAAAAACAAGGTCTTTAGGATAAGTTTGCTGTGATAATTAAGTGAAATAATGCAAGCGAAGAACCTAGTACAGTGCCTGCCAGGCAGTAGCTCCTCCGCATGAGCCATTTCTCTTAACTGCAGCTCTGTGACAGGCCACTCCCATTGCTCGGTCTCCTTTTCCTGGGAGGCCCTTTTCTTATGCTCATGGTGAAAATTCTCATGTTGTAGTAACAAGAAACACACATGCTGGGGTTTGAGAATTGCTTTCCTTTTCTTCTTTCTTTTTTTAAAATTGATTTTTAGAGAGAGAGGAAGGGAGAGGGAGAGAGAGAGAAACATCAATATGAGAGCTAATATTGATAGGTTGCCTCCTGCACGGCCCCTACTGGGGATGGAGCCAGCAACCCCCAGGGTCACAGGAGGATGCCCAACCAACTGAGCCACACCAGCCAGGGCTCCTTTTATTTCATCTGTACTTTCCATGCATGTGGTCAGGTGATGACACCTCTCTGAGGCATCACTTCCAGAAATGTGGGCATCCTCAGTTATTTGGTTCCAGAACTGGCAGTTTAACTATCTGATTGCTTTTGAATCACCTTTTTGTGCAAATTCACCAACCCTAAAAGATTACAGAGAATTGAGTAATGAAGTGCCTCTTGTGAAGTTTCTCCTTCAGAAAAGGATTTCTGAAGAATTCCTCATGAAGGATTCTGTGTAACCCTCACTGTCCCCACTGCTGGCCCCCAAATACCCCTGGTCTCATACAAAAAATATTAAGATATAAGTGGCAGCTTCTTGTCATTCTCTACTTTTGTAAGCTCAAGGAATAGCAATTCAATCCTTGGGTGATACTCCTAGCTTCATTATAATATGCACATTCCCTGTATAAATGCACAGTTTCTTCTGATTTCAAACCACTGAAGACAAGGGGATTCTAGCTTAGCTGATTTACCACCCAGCAACTCAGCCCACTTTGACCATTTAATTTTATTATTAAGATCTGGAAGAACTAAAGGAAAGACCACCCCAACCAAGTCCTTTATAAGAAAGGGTTGTACCCAGTGAGGATGCAAGGAAAGCAAACCCATTCAAAGACATTTCCTTCTCCAAGGGATGTTCAATTTTCAGGGCTCATCCCCAGTTTCTGCAAAGAAATTCAGCTCATAAAGCTCGGACGGCTTTGCATTGCAGGGAATGAGACGTGATGCTGTCTGCAGCGAGGCCACGGTACACCTGCCCAGTTAAAAAATCCGTGTGCACTTCGGTTGCAAGGAGATTTTAGTTTTAGCATCAAAAGCCAATACCAGGTCATTTGAATTTATTTTCCACTTCGGTTTGCCCATCTGCTCCAGGAAATCTGATTTAAATATGTTTTACCAGAAGCCCTCCACAGGCTCCAAGTTACCTAGCAACTCCGTTTCCTTTAGTGAGTTGGTTCCGACGTAGTCTTCACAACCTGGGAGGATGCGTTTTTAGCCTTCTAAGTTTACGAAGTAAGAATTAAATATTGAAACTGCCATTCTCACTCTGCATGAATGTAGAATCTATTTAAATTACATAGAGTCTTGGGGGCTGTATTTCTAAAGAGAAAATTTTAATTAACCTACATGACCATAAACTTGAATGAAATAGTTCTGTTTAATTTGCAGTAACCAATCCAAGCACAGTGTTGCTCAGCCTTAATTTAGGATCTTTAACAAACTCTAAATTGGTGCTTTGCATTTTATGCCTGCTTTGGTATGTCAAAAAGATTTCATTTTTCTGGACCTTAGCAAATAGATTCCTCAGGCCATGATGAGAATATTCCTCAGACCTCTAGGTCAAGCACATGCAGAAACACTACTATTCTCCAAACGCATAAGAGTTCTAGGTAAAGTATTGAATATATATATCTAAAATAAAAATATAGAGCCATAATCTTAAATGAAAAAGGAAATCCTTTGTGAACTAGAAATAGAAAGGAAAACCCAGTGGTTATCAAGGACTAAAGCAGCACAACCCTCAGGAGCCAAGAGCAGATTAGGCCACCAGGGCTAGAGTCTTAATACCAGCTGGGAACTGAGACCCAACAACCCCTGCACATAGTAGGAAGACAGAGCTGAGCTCCCCACATGAAACAGGGAGCCAAAGCCTGTTTGTCTGCTTATGAGCAGGAACTTTTCCCATCATCCAAGGATGCAGCCAAGTATGCACTCTTTGCTATGCCCAACCAAATTATTATTCAAGAGTAAGGATGAGCCTGGCCGGCATGGCTCAGCAGTTGAGCATCGACCTATGATCCAGGAGATCAAGGTTCAATTCCCGGTCAGAGCACATGCCTGGGTTGTGGGCTTGATTCCCAGTGGGGGACTCGTAGGGGGCAGCCGATCAGTGACTCTCTCATCATTGATGTTTCTATCTGTCTCTCTCCCTCTCCCTTCCTCTCTCTGAAAACAATATATATATTTCTTAAAAAGAGTAAGAATGAAATAATATTTTCAGACAGAAAAGGACTCTGAAAATTTACAACCCTCAGATTCCCACAAATCCAAATCGGTAGTACAATAATATAAGTCTAATAGCACTAATGATGTATGTGCTTAAAACAAGTTGGAGCTAAAGTTCTAGACAATTACAGGAGCATTAGTTGGGGGTGAGAGGTGGGTAGTTTTGAGGAAAATTGCATTGTTCTAAGGTGTTTTTTTGTTTGGAAGGATAATAAAATTTAATTTAATTAGGTACATATGGGATAGGGTAAAAGTAGGTTTACAGTTGTGAGTATGTGAAACAGAGTTTATTCTTGTATTATTATTTATTTTATTATTTTCCATACAAACAACTGTAAACCTACTTTTGCCCCACGCTGTGTAAGTACATATGTAGAATTTTAAAGGGTATGGCTGTGTTTCTGAATGAAGTCTTGAAGCCTATGACACCAGCTCATACTATGGAGACATAAAATTGAGGAAACACTGAGAAGAGGCATTTACCATCAGCAACAAAAGTAAAAATAAAAGAACAGTGACTTCAGTTCTACAGTGAAGCCAAATTACCAGCAATGAGCAGGTTTTGAGCCAACAGTATGAAAAGGCCTAGATCAGTCACAGACAAACATGCCTGTTAGTGGACTATCCAACGCAGTGGTTCTCAGACTTTTTGGTCTGGAGACCCATTTACACTTTAGAAATTTTTTGATGCTCAAAAGAGCTTTTATATGTGTGGGTTATGTATAGATTGATATTTACCATGTTAAAAATCAAAACAGAAAATTTTATTTTATTTTATTTTTTATTGATTTGAGAGAGACAGAGGGAAAGACAGAGAGAGAGCTTGATGTGAGAGAGAAACATAGATTGGTTGCCTCCCATACAAGCCCGACCAGGGATTGAACCCGTGTGATCTAAATCTGGGCCCTGATCGGGCATCAAACTCACAACCTTGTGGTGCACAAGATGGTGCTCCAACCAACTGAGCCACCTGGCCAGGGCAAAACAGAAAAATTTAAAACTCAATAATACACAAGGACATAGTCCATCAGCTGTCAGAGTAATGATGTCATCACTATCGTATAACCTTTGAGAAAACTTCTATGAATGTGTAAGAGAGAAAAGGTAAATTAAGTCTGATGTTATTGTGCAAATAGTTTTGACCTCACAGATCCTGCTCCCACGAATGGTCTAAAGTATCCTTGGGGGTCCCCAGACCATATTATAAGACTTGCTGTTCTCAGAGATAAAATCTACCATACCTTTTTTTTAAATTTAATTTTTAAATTTATTTTTTTATTCTTTCTTTTTTTATTTTATAATTTAATTACTGATGTCCCCTTTCTAACCCCACTGATCCCCACCACCCCATATCCATCCCACCCCCAAGCTTTCCCCATACCAATGTCTGTGTCCATGGGTTATGCTTATAAACATGTAAGTTCTTTGATTAATCTCTCCCCACCCACATCCTTTTTCAATGTCAACTTGTATGTACCCTTTAAGGTCCGCCTCCATCTCATTAAGTTTTAGATGTGTGTTTCTGCTTTTGCCCTTTTCTGAGTTCACAGAACTCATTGCCAGAAAACACTTGGCATTTATTTTAAACATCTTCGATAGACTTGTTTTGTTTTACAGTTTGATTTTTGTATAGATGTGTATGTCTTTTCTCCTCAATTTGATCAGGATTTCAGTAGGGCAAAATACACATACTTTAGATCTTTTTGCCTGAAAGAATTCATGTGGAATTCTATGAAGTCAATAAGAATTAATAATGTTTATAATGGTGCTGAATATATAAATTAGTTGTAACTACAATGGCTACTCTTATAATGATTTGGAAAATTATTTTATCATGGATCAATAAGGCAAAAGGGAGCAAACTGAATCTGGTTCTTCTCTATTCCTGATGGTCAATAACGTTTGAGTGCAACCAGTGTTCAAGGCCAGAAACATGGAATCACCCTCAGTTTCTAACTTCTCATTTTCCATCCAATGGGCCTGTAAATCCTGTCAATTCTACTTTGGAACTAATTCCTGAGGTGACCCCATCATTCCTACTGTCACTACCTCGGTCAAGTCTCCATCACTTTTTACCTTGAGTATAGGAACAGCCTCCTCATAAGACCCTCTGGACCTGCACCCTCATCTCCAGTTTTCTTTTTTTTAAAATATATCTTTATTGATTTCAGAGAGAGGAAGGGAGAGAGAGAAAGAGAGAGAAACATCAATGATGAGAGAGTCATTGATCAGCTGCCTCCTGCATGTCCCTGACTGGGAATGGAGCCAGCAACCCGGGCATGTGCCCTGACTGGGAATCGAACTGCGATCTCCTGGATCCTAGGCTAACACTCAACCGCTGAGCCACGCCTGGCCGGGCTCTCTAGTTTTCAAAAGGGAAAGAGAGTGGGCTCCCCAGACTGATGTGGAAGCCAAAGATTTAGTTTAAAAACTTGGAGCCTCAGATTGGTGAACACATTGACAAAGAAAGTTTGTCACAGGCCCTAGAGGGTTCCTAGGTTGGAGGTCATTTGACTCTCTCGACAGCATCAAAATAAATTGCAAGGCCCAGAGTACAGATACTGTACTAATTAAATAAAACTACTGTACTTCTTCTAAGGGGTTTCCATGACCCTGACAGACATCAACAGGAAAGGAGGATTCTGTAACTCAACAGGTAAAGCTAGATTATAAATGGGAAAGGAAGCCCAATAAAACTACAGTGTCAAAGGGAAGAGTATGTCTGGTTGGAAAGCTTTGAAACACCAACTCATTCTTCTATTTAAGATGCCTCCAGGGACTGAAAACAGAGCCCTTCTTAGTCACTGTGGACTTGGAATTCAACAGACCTAAGGAGAGTTGGAGAGCCACACTTGGTAAACAGAAAAGCTTCTCTATTTGAAAGTCTGTGAGGCAGAAAACATTACGTAGGGGCTTAAAGAACCAAACCAAGACCAAAGAGTGGCAATTACAGGGAACTGGAATTTGGGTTCAACATTAGAAAATATTTTATAATAGCCACCCTGCTGTAAAAGGAAACGGCTTCTCTCAGTGAGCAGTGAGCAGCCTGCCCCAGACATGCTCAAGCGGAGGCTGCACAGGGGTGTTGAGGTGGGTTTTGAGCATCCGATGGGCAAACCACTCAGCAGGTATCCACTGAGGTCTACTGTGTGCCGGAAACTCCTCTGCATCGTGCTTTCTTTGGCTCTCAAAGTCTTACGTTCCGATGATTCCAGTTTATATGGAATCACTCCTCCCTGTCCTCTGCTATTTTGCCCTGCATTATCTGTATGACTGGTCATTGGCCATGCCTGCTACAGTTTTAAAGGCCTGTGAAACCACAAAATAAAATTTTATGTTACTCATATGTAAATATTTAAGAGCTAAAGCTGAGAGAATGCCACTGGAGAGTAGGAAGAGGGTGTCTCTCTGGCAGCTCCTGGCAAGCTCTTTATGGCAGTTTGGTTTAACAGCATGAGCTTGGGACCAGACCTGCTCAACTCTGCAGAGTCTCAGTTTCCTTCTCTGTCAGATGGGGGTGATAACATCTCCATAGGTTGTGTCTGTAAGTTGCGTGGCTTAGTGCCAGCATATGATGAGCTCCTGGTCAGCCTCATCAAGACTACTATTAGGCTCCGCACAGATTCGGCCCAGGCTCTTAATTAACGCCACACCCGGTACACAGTGAATGCTCAATAAATGGCAACTCTCTGTAGAACTAGTAACAGCGAGGGTAGTAGGAGTATTAGTAGCAGGACCTAAACCAGGACTTTAAACATGCATCTTTCCAAAACACGGCAGTGTGATTTTCATGCTCCCTCTTTTTGCTTTGTGGTGATCAGATTTGTGGCTCAAGGCTTGCCGTGTTCTGTGTTCCTCCCTTTTAAGAATGGGGGGGCCAGACTAACACCCTGACATTTTAGGAATAAGATTTGACCTCCAAGATTTGCACTCTTTTCTCTGAGAAAGAGATTGTGAGGATGATGGGAAGCAGTAGGGAGGCTTGGAAAGGCCGGTTCACCTAGCGCAGTGCCATGCCAGTTAATGCCAGTTTGGGGGTTAATTATTAACAGTCCTCTTTTCACTCAAAGTGGTCACAGTTTGGATGACAAACTATATGGTCTCTCTAAACCTAACACTCACCACCCTTAATTGTAGCCATTTAAACTTAGAGCAAATTGCAGACTCCAAACTATATTCAATTAGAATGTTTTAAAAAGCAACTGTCACTTTTAAGTGCTTGTGTGTCACTCTCCTGGGCATAGATGAACAGCACATCAAAATTGTCCAAACAGGACCATTTGCAAAGAATTTTCCTATTTCCCTGAGTATCTGAAATGTGAAATTGACACCATTCTTTTTTGCAGGAATCTGTCTTATAATAGCATTTATCGTCTATCCCTCTGAGAGCCTAGTGAAAAATGAGTGGGGGCTGGAGGAGCCCAGGTGACTCTCCCTTTCCATGCAGAAAATTTAGCAAGGAGATCTCCCCAAGCACCCCCCTCTCCCCCCGCCCCGGGGATGGACAGGAAGGTGGTAAATGAACAAGCAGTTCCACAGCCAGCCTGCAGTCGAGTGGGTTTGGAGAGTCTTTCTTTGGCATCAGCTGCTCCACACTCCCCAGATCAAATGTCAGCTGCCAGGACCAACTGGTGCCTCCTGGAGGTCTTTAAAAAATGATTTTCCAGCTGTGAAAGGCTGCGCCATTGTTCTGCTGTTTGGCCACCTTCTCTCTGGCTGGCCCACTGGCAGCAACCACGCAGGGCAGCCAGAATGAGTCAAATCAAAGGGGCGACAATGCAGCAGCCGCCCAGCCACTGTCCCTCCTCTCTCGGCTGTCTGATGTCAGACCATCAAAGGCCCCGCATATGGCCCTGTGCTCCCTCATTCACCTCACAGGCCTCTAGAATCTTCACAAGTCAGAGGAGGCGCCAGGAGAAAATTTGCGACCCCTGAGGGTGCCCTAGGGGTGGTTAATAGCCAGGGAGGGTGACAAGAAAGGGGGAAGTTTAGTGTGCTGTAGTTCTCCATTGTTTGGCTAACAGCCAGAGGTTGACCTTGAGCTTTCGTCTGCCACATGGCAGACGCAGCAGCCGGGCAGCATGTTCTGAGGGCTCAGGAATAATGGAACTTGAAAATGCAAATGATTTTTAATGACTACTCCCCTCCCCACACCCTGCCCCACAGCTCTGTGTGCAAGAAGGAACGCTTCTCAGCTTGCTGGGGAAAGTCACCACTTGCTCTAAGCCGAAAAGTGTTAATAGAGACGCGTCCTGCCAAGGCCTCTGCCTGCTGTCTGGGCCTTACAAGCTTGACTTCCGTGGATCACAGAGAAGTACCATGTGCCACATACCGTGGCTTGATCCCAGCTCAAGGCAGTGGCCAAAGGAGACTAGAGATAAAGACGATTTTATGAGAATGATGATATGGTACTTAGAAGGTGAAGGTCTGAGGGTGCACTTACCTGACACTGCCATCGGGCCTCTGGGTGAGGCTGGTCAGCTGCGTGTGCTTCTGGGGCTGGTTTGCAGCACTGCTTTCACACGCCAGCTAGAACAGCAGACAAAGCTGGGGGGAGGGGGCAGATTTCAGGGGTGCCTGCTGCTCTGCCACACACAGGTGCCTCCTTCCTTCCAAGGGCAGCTTGTGAGAGAACTGAGGGGCTTGACTTCACCTCTGATACTGTTCCCGGATCATTTGAATCAACCTCCATCTCCTTGTGGGATTCATTCTTGCTTTAAAATCTGAACCCAGGATCTTTGGGTGGCATAACTGATGCTTAAGAAAAGAAACTCCCCCCCTTTATTTCCCACGTCTAAATTCTGATCCTGGTGCATGGCTACATCTCCTGTACCTCCACAGGGTTTGCACGTAGGCAGGGAAGCTCTGTGTATGTAATCAAAGGTATAAGACAGAGCAGGTCTATGAAAATAAATGCAGACTGTCATACTTTTGATTTCAGTATCTCCCAAAGTTATCAGAAGTGTTTTGTAAACTGTAAAGTAATATACAAATGTAAGCAGTTGTTGCTATGGTTATTTTATTTTCTAAAATGCCTTTTCTTAAAATGCAGAAGTGATCTCTCCTGTAGAATTTGTTGTATGAGGAAAATCAGATGAGCACAAAAAGCACTAGCTTTCCCACATGGCTGTTGTTCAAAATCTGTTTCCAAGAGTCACACTCGTACTACTGGTATTGTTTGCCCCCAAATCCTCTGTACAAGCAAATTAGAGGTGTGCGTCCTCTTAAAAATGGGCCTCAGAAACAAAACCAGTTTGCAACAAATTATAAGGAATATGAGACTAACATTTTAAATTGTAAGATACACAACATGAATTAATTAGTGGAAATCTATCTATTATTAGATGCAAGGTATCTCACCGTATATTAACCACCGCGTCCTCATAAACAAGCCCCATCTATGATGGCTTATCTGTAGGCTGATACCACTTGCATAAAGAAAGGAAGAAATTAAACTGGAAGCTCTGTGAATATAGCCTAGTGCTGAACATCTCATTTGCCATTATTTTAAAAATCTACATGTCTTTTTCAAATGCTTAAATTATTCTTACTGAACTGTATAGGCTATGAGCCTGGATTTATATAGTTGTTCTTGGAATGGGCTTTGAAAGCATCATGTGGTGATTTTTTCAAAAAGGAAAAAGTTGCTTGTGGAGCCATAGACCATTGTCCTGAAGGACAAGAAATCAGTCCGTGTTTCTGTAAAGGTGGTTAACCCAAAGGCAGAAACAACTGCTCAGGATATTTTGCAAATTTACATTTATATTTGTTGATTCCATATTAAGCCGTATAAGCAGGCACATAGAAGGTAGAGCCCTCTTTTAATTAACCCTCTTGGTGTAGGCCCATGTGATTAAATATGACGGAGCTGCTCCTGGGGTTTCTGCTACTGAAAATACTAACAATAATCATTTGTTTTGTTTTTATATTTAAACACATTATTGCATAGCTCGGTGCAGAGATAATTACCAATTTTATCTCCTGTGTTTTTCTAATGTTCATTAATAACAATAAAGGGTGGTAGGTTAAAAACTCATTTAATTGCCTTTATGTTAATGACATTATGAATAGCCTTAGCTACAAGATTCTAATTCTGTCCAGTACCCTCTTTCTCAGTGGAGCCCCAGGAGGGCTGCTCATTTTATCAGCATTACTGATTCAGAGTTTTTCCTTG
The DNA here is from genome assembly GCF_964146895.1 of Miniopterus schreibersii. Classification (NCBI taxonomy): domain Eukaryota; kingdom Metazoa; phylum Chordata; class Mammalia; order Chiroptera; family Miniopteridae; genus Miniopterus; species Miniopterus schreibersii. The sequence goes on along the minus strand of NC_138109.1, from coordinate 58,249,072 downwards.
CAGGTGGGTTTTTGTACATAATCAGAATTAATGCACAACACATTTTGCAAGGAATGGAGTAGAAGCACTCGGAATAAGTAATTAACTAGAGTGCCGAAGGAAATATGCTTGAGCATTTTTTAGCTTATTCATAAAACATTAAGAACAGCCATAAACACAGCAGAAACAATTTCCTAGTAATGTGCTTTTAGACTATTTTCTGGCTCCTTTTTAATTAAAAAAAATTTTTTTTCACATAGGGGAAAGATTTTTTAAAAACTAAAAATCCCAGAGATGCAGATAAAATGCCCGATGTGTTACACTTTGGGGTTAGGTGTACTTTTGTGCTGCTGGCCCCAAGCTGGCAGGGTCTGGGTTCCATTTCCCTTGTCTCCCCCGCCCCCATCTCCATCACATAATTTATCAGGCAGGAAAAAGAGTGAATGCAGCTTGCAACTTCCCAGGGAGATGAGGTTACCCCACTATTCCCAGTCTCTAGCATTAACCTCCTGGCGTGGGAGAGAATGCGGGGAGGACGAGGGGGGCAGGAAGCAAAGGGGTAGTGAGTGTAGTGGCCGCTGCGGTGCACCGCCCAGGCCCCCCTAGACTGACACCCTCCTCCCTGCAGCCCTTGATGGCTGAAGGCTCAGCTGAGTCACTCTCTTTGGGTGATCAAGGTCATGCCCCTACCCCCACCCCTAAGCATCTTGCATCCAATGACTGGCCAATAAGGGGATGTTAAGGTCTGGCCCCCTTGGCCTCAAGGTGGGATATTCAGAGGGCCATCTAGATATCAGAGTGTCCTGGGGGATTAGCCGGGGCCTTTATCCCGCATCCCTCATCCCTCCTCACAGATGTCGTTCCAGAGAGCTCTGCCCAATCAACCTCCTATAACTCTCAGAGTTATTTCCCAGGGGCCCCAGCCCAGGACAGACAGGTGAGCCACGGTGATGAACTGGCCTGTCTCCATACTGTCCGGTGGGCACTGAGCGGCAGATACTCCTGGGCCTCTGACCTTATTGTCCACTTAGGATGTTTTGGGCACAGGGCTTGACCCCTGAATGGTGCCAGAAGCAGGGTGAAGACATATCGCCCTCACACTGAGCAAGCATCACATGAGCCAAGGCGTATGAAAATGTTTTTAAAATCACAGACCTTAGAGCGAGATGGGTGACTTCACATACTAGCTACAGTTTTTGGACAAGTTACTTAACATCATTGAACCTCAGTTTTCTCACCTGGAAAGTGGAGCTAATAGCACAGGCAATGTTTGTATGGTGTTTAGCTCAGTGCCCAGTATGTAGTAATGCTCAATAGGTTAGACAGCTCATTTCCCCCCTTGTCCGTCTTCATACAATGACTTATATAGAGAGTGTGATTTTAGATACTGAAAATAATTTTCGCTATCAGCCAGACCAGTTTCTTCGATTGATGTTTAAAATATCCCTGGTCCTCATGGAGTTCAGCATGCAACCTCAGTGGGAGCCCACAGAGGAAGGTCGCACAGGCCCAGCACAGAGCTCCCGGTCAAAGGAAGAACTAAACTGGAATATGCATGAGATCCCAGGTGACTCAGCGCAAGGCCACATTTAGTTCTTCCAAATACTGGTAAGGAGACGTATGCAATGACATTATTTGCTAGGCACCTGGAGCCTTTAATTTATTAGCTTATTTAATTCTCACAACATCCTTAATTAGGTATAGTTATTGTGCCCATTTTACAACTGAGGAAATTTAGGTTCAGAAAGGTTAAGTAACTTGCCTTAGGTTACTCAGCTAATAAGTTACCAACCAAAACCTTTGCCTTTAACCACACTTATAACAGAGAACCCAAGGCTTGAAAATTTATTTAAAATTACCCCCAATATATCAATATTTTTCAGCCAATTAGATAGCTCATTCCTTTTTATTAAAAATATCCAAGAATTCATGTCCCATCCAAAATCCATTTTATGGTGGTGCCTGGTGCTAATATTTCACAGTAAAGTCAAAATATCCTGGTGCTTTAATAAACAGAGGCCTTGCTTTGCCTATAACATCCTAACTTGGAAGCACAACTCCCTTGGTCTTAAAATTAAAGATACATGTTTAGAAAGCCCAGTTTAAGAGACATGGAAGTAATCATGGTTCAGAACAATGTCATATCAGAATTTGGTTAATTTCACTGCATATTCAAAGGTGCATTGAATACAGGTATATTATTTCCTTATACTACTATAAGGTTGTAGAGCACATACAATTTTATCCAATGATTTCACACTTACTTGACTTCATCACAATTTGGTGGGTTGGATATTAGAGCCCCATTTGCCAGATGTTAAGACTCCACTTCTTTAAAGAACCTGCCCAAATGACAAACATTCACTTGGTGGTAGAGATGAGTCTAGATCCCATTCTCTAGACCTTTTGCTACTCAACATGTGATCTTTGGACCAGCAGTGTCAGCATCACCTGAGAGTTTGTTAGAAATGCAAACACTCAGGCCCAGCCAAGATCTGCTGACTCAGAATCTGTCTTTTAACAAAGTCCCCATAAATTTGTATGCATATAAATGTTTGAGAAGCACTGTCTGGGAGCCTCCCCCCAGTTCTCTCTCCTCCAGAGTCTAGACTGTAAGGTCCATGAAGGGAAGGCCTGCATCAGGCTTGTCCACCACCTGATCCTCAGCACTTGCATGGTGCCCAGGCCCCAGTAGGATCTCCATTAGACGCATCAACAACGGTATCACTGGGTAGTGTGGCCTGCCAGCCAGCTAGTGTCTGCATCCCTTCCCAGAGGAAACAGAATGATTTCCCATGTTCCTCAAGGTCCACCATCAGCACAAAGGTATTTGCCTTGTTCATTTGAAGAAGGCGGAGTTGTGCTTGAAAGAAATACTGAAGCCTGGGGATTTCAACCCTATTTCTCAGCCTCCAGAACAAGTGCCTACAGGGAGCAGGAACATTGCATTGTGTAATTCTTTAAACGAAAACAACATAAATGAAGAGAAAGGGTCATTTATATCAAATGCTACTAATTAAACGAGAAATAATGAGCCCTGCTGAGAAAGAATACAGTCAGAGAGAGCAGGGAAAGCTTCCTGCCAGTAAAGACTAGCAACAGTCTTCCTGGTGGGATAATTATGACTCCTGGAGATGACTGTCCGAGGCGAGAGGAGATAAATACCAGGGAAGTGCAATGTGCTTCCAACCCCATTACCAATGATGCTTTCAGGCCCCAGCTCTGGGTCACAGGTTTTGAACACACTAAATGCCTATTCAGTGCTGCCCTTTCACCCGAAAGATCTCAGGGTAGGGGAGAGATGTGCCACCAGCCGAGTGCTCCCTGCCCTGACTCATCACTGAAATGCTCTAGGAATAAATGATGGGGGAGGGAATTCTAACTGCACTCTGCTCCCCCACCCAGAAAGTGATTTCTGTTTCAAACAGCTGATAGGACAACAGTGTGGTCCTCAAAAAGCTCATGCAGATGATCCCCCCAACCCCCTATTTTTCTTTAAGATGGCTCTGAAAACAATATTTTAGAAGCAGGAGACTGGTGGTGTGGCAGTGACCGTCTCCTCTTCAGAAAACCAATGCAGACTGAGCTTGCACGAGGAGGTACTGATTTATAAGGCGCCACATTGAAAATGGCTTGTTTTTTCATTAGTCAGAACTAGTTCATGGCTCTGATAAAAGTAAGAATTTAAAACATAGACTGCAGAGTAAGTTTGACTTCCAATTTGTCCTTGGGAGGCTTGGGGCCTAAGTAAAGCAGGCTTCACAGAGAAGTCAAAAGGCTGCAAGTCACAGGTACCACAGGGCAAGGCCCTTACGACCTCCGGCTCTGGGACAGGAAGACCTGGGTTTGAATTCAGCCGCACTCAGCCTTTCTGGCACCGAGGCCAAGACTCCCATTCCTCCAGGTCCTGCGTCCTCACTTGTAAGATGTAGCTGAGCCATAGAAGCTACTTCTCGGGTGGCCAAGTGAGGCTCTAGGTAAACGGTAGCTGCTCTCACTATGCAAATGAACAGTTTCTATTTGAAAATATTTACAACTTTTACATTTACGTATCATTTACTTTTTGTGGGACTGAAACAATGAGGATTGAGAAAAGTTATCTGGGGCCTCTTTCTGGCCTTTAATGAGCTTACGAACTAATTGGGGAAATGATATGGGGACACGAAGCTATTAAGGAGAATGAAGAGAGACTCTGACGAAAATCAGATTAGAGATGGTGGCTGGGAGAGGAGAGAGGATAGGAGAGGGGACCGCCCAGTGACATACCAGGCAGGGGCAGTGGGGAAGGTCTTCAAGAGGAAATAAACGGGACCATGACAGCGCCCTGGGGGACTTGTGGGTTTTGAGAAGGGGGATGAGCTGCACAGCAACAAAATCATACTAGAGCTGCTCTTGAGCTACTCTGGTACCTGCCAGGCAAGTTTTACTTGGGAGTGCCTCTGGCGAGCCTGTGGTGCTTGTCTTTACGGCAGCCTGCGGATTACATTCTTAGAGGCTCTTGGGCAAGATACTCATTCACTCATGTTTATTGAGTATATCACATGTGCCAGGCACTGGGGATGTAGATATGAATAAGACAAACCATGCCCCGGTCTTTATAGAGCTTATATTCTACTGGTAGAAATATAAAATAAGCACATACATAGGTAATATCATCAGCAGAGATTAAGCAGGGCAAGGAATGGGGGAGGATGGCAGGTGGCTATTTTATGTGGAGTGACTGAGAAGGTCTCTTTGAGGCAGTGACCCGTGAGCACAGGCCTGAAGACTGGAGGAAGAGTATTTCAGGTGGAGGGAACAGTAGGTGCAAAGGCTCCAACGTGAGGCTGCCTTTCCCACTTGGAAAGTGCAGCTAGAACGAAGTGAACGTGGCTGAGTGCCGTGTACAGACTTCTTCCATGGCATGCCAGTTACGTCTGCCCAAATGACACGCTAATGAGTAAAGCAAAGCTCAGAATCATTGATCATTCCTCCAAAAGTAAGTTAACAAATGGAGTTAAAGGGATATTAGCGATGCAGTCGGCATTTGCAAGCTGATGAACTAATTTATCCAAGGCAGACTTAAGATGTGTCTGGCCCTGGCCGGGCTGCCCAGTTTGAGAGTCATCCCAACATTCCAAGGTTGCAGGTTCGATCCCTGGTTAGGGCGCATACAAGAATTAACCAATGGATGCATCTCTCTAAAATAAATTTTAAAAAAGATGTGTCTGATTGCGTAGGCTATAGTTCAAAGGGTGGCCTTGGATTGAATTATTTTCCATGTTTCTACTTTCTAAAAACCCCAGTGATGATGATTATTTAGTAAAATTAATGTTTAGTAAAAATCCATGAAACAAGTATATTTCTGGATACGAGTAAATGAGTGCATTGTGTGCTGGAACGGTCATCCTGGGACTTCCCCCTGAATAATACCTTATTATTGTCTAACACCAATAATTCAAGTGACAATGTGTTGTTGCAGGTCTGTTAACCTGAAATCTTGAACTAAATCTGTCAAAAGTTTTCTTTCTTTTTTTTTTTTTTTGGCAAACTGGCTAAAATGGTTAGTGACAAGGGAAAAAATACCATGGAAGCAGTATATTAAGAAACCTTTGTTTCAACATGAAGAAAGAGTGGTTGTATTTAATAATTTCTGCCACCAATCTGATATTCCAATTTCATTTGCCCATTTCTTCAGCTGTGCTGGTAAAATGTAGACACTTAACATGCAAACAATAATACTTCCATCTCCTCACTAGAGGAAGAGATAATTATTGACATGGATATATAAATGGTATGTTCTTCAACTCCTTGATTCCTTAACCTTTCTGTGGAAAAGACTCTTGGGACATTATTGAGGAAAAAGTGGTTTTTCCTTCCAGATGGATTTGTTGGCTGGGGCAATATTTTTTGTTATGCCAATAAAATGAAAGGGAGACAGAAAATCAGGCGACTGCAGAAGTGGTTAGTGTGGGACTATTACCAAGGCAGAAATGAGGCCAAGGAGATGATAAATGCGTGTCTCTCACCCACTCCATCAGCGGAAACCTGACCTGGATCCTCTTTTCCATCTGAGCTCCTAGCAAGCCACCATTTTTCACAGCAGCACTTAATAGTGGACATTAACTCAGCCCTCCCCAAAAGGGCTGACCCACGGTCTGCACTCAGTGCTTCTCCAAACTGTAATCACTTGCTCACTCGGTAATTTTATCAAATAGCATGCACCTTTTCCAGCCACTTATTGGCCAATTAAGTCAAGTTCTCACTGAGGGGGTCCAGCTGGCTTCAAGTTCTCTTAGATGAATTGATTGAAGACATTCTGCAATCTATGAACCCAGTTTAATGATCTAGGTGATAATACTTGTAATTCTTCTCAGTCAGGGGAATTCGCCGCAGCTGTTGTGGGCAGAGCCGTGGCCTGACGCACTGAAGTACCAGACAAGCATTAATCCGCCCTCCGAGTGCCACGGCGATGGCTGCAGTGTGGAAAGGGGAGTTTAAAATTCACTCGGCATTGCCAAGGCTAGACAATCGGACGTATTTTTTATTTTATCCCACTGTGAATGTTTTCTTAAGGTGGAATAAGGGAAGAACACGTTACCGATAGCGCTGCATCAGGAATGGTGACATGCAAATAAAGGCCCGTTCAGTGTAAGTGCCGAAAGCGGCACAGCGAATGCCTGAGAGACAAACGAAAAGCACCGCTTTATGGTCAGAACACAGTATTTTCTACAATATTGGGGTGGGGCTCCAAGGACAAAAGTGATTATTTTTATATGAAGTGTTTCAGGGAAGACATAAATGGTAAGAGTTTGTGCTCCCACCCCCTGGATTCCTGGCTATTGAAGTGATAATGAAGAGGTGTCATACAGTGACAGGGGCCTTCAGTGTATCTCCGAACACTTTTTTGCACAGTGACATGTTTTTACAAAGTAATCATTAAATCATTTGCTAGCTTTCTTTCCTATCTGCGCATTTGCTCCCTGAACCATCGAAACGTTAATTCTCCTCCCTGTGAAGCAAATGCTGTAAATAACACTCGGGAGGTTTTTCTGGGTGTTGCAAATTCAGGATACTTAGGAACACTGTGTCCTACAGCGGGTCTGTGAAGTTTATGTTTACAAACCGAAAAGCTGGTTTTGATTTTCGTACGAAAGTGGCAGCTGTGATATTAATTTACGCTGCGCTGAGGAGCCACTGTCACTCTCTTTCTGGAGAGTGGGTTCCTTTCGCTGAGAGGTGTGATTGAACTTGGCTTTGGGGATGTGCGACTTGCTGAGAAAGGCTGGTGCTTTTGATGAGATTTTAAATTCTTTCCAATGATGCAGGGGGAACTACGAACTAGGAAGAATGTGTTTTCAAGTGGAGTGTAGGCTTTGGTGGGAAAACTTAATTGGGCCATGGCCATACTTTAAATTTAGGGGTCCAAATTTAACCAAAATTGAGAGAAGGAAACAAGGAGTGATATTTTTCTTTCATTTTTCTAACCAGGAAAAGGCAAAGTCAGGTGGAGCCTTTGGGATCTGGTAATAAACAAACTGAGTTTTCTCTGAGAACAAAACATCTGATTATTCAAAGAACTCTTTTCTGCACTTCTTTTTTTTTTTGGCCTCTATATGCCGCCCCCCTCCTTTGTTAATGGGTTAACCTAACTTAACATGTTCTAACTGCTGTGAATGAGAAATGTTATCCAAATGGAATTAATAATAGCTAACAACAGATACTTGTCACATGCCAGACCCTGGTTCTAAGAACTCTACATTGATTAAAACTCAGTTAATATTTACAACAACCTATAAGGTCAGTGCTATTATTACCCTCATTTTACAGATGAGAAAAATGGAAGAACAGAGAGGTTCACAAACTTACCCAAAGTCACACAGTTATAAAGTGCCAGAGCCACAGTTTGAACCAAGTAGGCTGGATGTAGTTTCTACATGCTGACTTCTCAAAGTACAAAACTTCAAGTTCTCTGTTTTAACTTTCCAGCCTGTTTCCCATGTTATCTCTACAGGACAATAATTACAGAAGAGCAATAGGACAACTGATGTCACAGTAAATAGAAACCACAACTGTTCCAAGTGTTTGTCTTCAGGAGGCCTTACCCCAGGTCTACAGTCTATCCTCCAAAGAGCTCAAAGCACTTCATAAAGTTACTTGAGTCATCAGTATATCAGAAAAGTCATAAGGGTAGGTATTCTACTCTTTTTCCCCCCCCACAAATCAACACAAAAAAGTGAAATGTCAGGTTGACTCTAAACTTACTCTCTTGGGTCTTAGCCTGGTTTCTCCTTCAAGCTTACTTTATCTCATCGAAACATGGACACATCCCTTTCCATACATATTCAGATTATTTTGGGAGACAAAGAGTCTCTTTTATTCGAATCCACTGCTGTTAGAAAAAAATTGATGTTGTCAAAAATTAGGTCATACTATGCAAGTGAAAATTTGGTGTAGAGATAGAGATGTAGGAGGGGGAAAAGCTAAATACCATATGAAAGATAACCTCATTTTTGTCTAAACTTTACAGATGAGGAAAATGATGCTAAGGCCACCTACCAACTTTTGTGTTTTACTGCCTGGGGCATCTCTCGCAAGAAGTAAAAATATATTACAATATGAAATTATTTTAATTGAGTATTTATCTATTTTCTTTTAAAAGTGCATGATCTCTGTCATAGGTCACGGCCTCTTGTTATACACTCACATAGTGCTCTGTACTTTCCTTCTTAGCATTTATCACCATTTTAATTAATTAATGCATGCATAATTGCTTATTTAGCTCTGATTTCCCTAAACAGAAAGTTCCATGAGGGTATTAAATGTGATTGCTGTTTCTCACAATATCCCCAGTGTATCTGGCACATAGTAGGAGCTCATATATTTACTGAATGTTATAAATGAATGACTGAATGACATATTTTTGTTATTGTTTACTAATAGTAAAACATAGGTTTGTTTTAAAGTAATAAACTTCATTTTTTAGAGCAATTTTAGGTTCACAGCAAAATTGAACAGAAAGTGCGGAGTTCCCACATAGCCCTAATCCCCACACATACACAGCTTCCTCTGCTATAGACTGAAACAGTGTTTTAAACTAAGAATAAAAGTTCTGCTTGGTTTTCTAGTCGAATGTGGAATGTAATAGCTGAAGAATAACAAAGCTGATTAAAAACACGAGGCCCCCCAAAGAGTGTCTTCAATAAGATAGGGGTTTATTTCTCTCTCGAGAACAGTGTGGCTGATTCAGGCTGGAGGGGTAGTTCTGCTTCATGAAGCCAGGGTGGATCTGCCATCCTCAGCATATGGCTTCCAAGCTGCTCAGCTTGTCACCATTTCCAGCTGGTAGGGAGGGGGAAGAGCCAAAATCCGGCACATGGAGTGCTTCTGAAGTTGGTGATGACCCAGAAGCTGCACACAGCTCTTCCTCTCACATCCCATTATCCTAAACTTTAGGCCCATGGTCACTGCTAGCTGCCAAGGAGGCTTGGAAACGTAATTGCAAGGTAGGTGGCCATGTGCCCAGAAATATGGGGAAGATGGATTTTGAAGAACAACTAGTAGTGTGACACACACCCATGAACACAAAATGTTTATTAAAATAGGTAGTCTGATGAGCTTGAAAGAAGAACCAAAGCCCTAAAACTCTGGTTTTAAAATATCTCAAAAGGCCCTTCTCACCAGTATGAAACCACTTCATTCATTGGCAACAGGAGTTTTAGAAATGGAAGGAAAAAATTGTGTTATATAACAAGAGCAAACTAGGCAAAAGAACAGAATAATGTGAGGAACTGGCTTTTTGCTTTTCACTCATTTTCTGAATCATACCTTTCCTTTTTTCATGAAGAAAGTGCTGTAGTAGGCAGGCTCTAAGGTGAAAATAATGACCTCAGCTTCTTGGTATTCTTACCCTTGAAGTCCCCTCCCCTTCAGCGTAGGCTGGACTTACGGAATTGCTTCTAACAAGTAAATACACCCCAAGAGACAGGATACCACTTACCTGATTAGGTTACAAAAAGACTGTGGCTTCCACCTTGGGACACCTCTCTCGCTCTCTCTCACTCATTTGCTTCGAGGAAAGCCAGCCACCACACTGAACTGTCCTATGGAGAGGTCCATGTGGCAATAGCCAGTGAGAAACTGAGGCCCCGTCCGATAGTCTGTGAAGAACTGAATCCTACTAACAACCAAATGCAAAACTTAGAAGCAGATTCCCTGCAACCAGAGTGTTCATATGAGACCATAGCCCTGATCTAAAGTTTACTGCAACCTCATGCGACACCGTGAGCCATAGGCCCCCAGCTGAGCTGCACCCAGGTTCCTGACTCATAGAGACTGTGAGACAATATATGTTTATGGGTTTAAGCCATTCAGTTTAAGGGTAACTAGGTGACTAACACAAATGGATGGATAACTAATTCAGCACTACGTAACTCATGCAAATGTCAATCACTATGAAATAGTTTCTAATTTTTCTATAAATTCTCTGGTAGTAATTTTGTGTAATGAGCATCTTTAAGTGGTCTAATTAACCAAGACTATAACTTAATCTGATGGTTTCCAAAGTCCACTCTTGGAATCCCTAGGGGTCCCCAAGACTTTTTCAAGGGATCCATGAAGTCAAACTATTTTTATAATACTACTGAAATGTTATTTGCCTACTTCACTCTGATTCTCTCATGAGTGTACAATCGAGTTTCCAGAGACTACATAATGTGGGGTAATGTTATTGCTCTGACAGCTTATGAATTGTATGCTTCTGCAATCTTGTGTTTCCTAGAATTTACTAAGGTAGATTTAGGGATATAAACATGCATTTTTGAGATTGACTCCGTTGTTCAAGTCCTTCTGTGCTCTAGTTATCTTCAGTTATACCTGGTATAATCTCTGTAACCTTGATATTGTCCAATGAATTGTTATTTTGAAATTCCAGTTTACCTTGCATCTATTCAGGAACACAACAAAAAGTATACTTGCGTTGTTTTGTTTTGCACTGATATTGTAGAATTTTCTGTTTAAATTTTTAATATGGTAAATGTTGGATAGACATAACCCCATAAACAAAATATCCCTGCATTCTCATTTTTTTTCACATAAAGTTCTTAGTTTACTAATCCTATCATGAAAAATCTGCACAGTCATCACAAAGTCACTGAAGAATCCTTCCTCCTTTGTTTTGCCAGCACCAGCATTGGCCTTTGCAGTTCTTGACTGTCTTCGTTTCTGCTCTTCTGCTCTTCTGCTCTCTTTTTTCTTGAGGTCTTCTCCTCATACAGGCCATGCCTTGCAAGACGATGTTTGGGTTCGTTTTGCCTTGCGTAATCCAAGGAATCATAAGTCATACCAAAGCATTGTTTATGAATCATAAATTGTGTCTTGCCACCACCAAAATGAGTTCTGAATCCAAATACAAAGATGACGTCTAGTATGGTCTTACAAATTTTGGCTAGTTTTTCCCGAATTTCTGTCTTAGGTACTGCTCCCTTCCCAGGGTGAACAATGTCAGTGACCATTCGTTTCTGCTGAAGTAGTCTGTCGGTCATGGTCCGGATGGTTACTGTGTCTTTCATAATAATGGTCAATCTTCAAGCATGAAATATTTTGAAGAGTATAAAGGGGTTATGACAGCAAAAAGTTTGAGAATTGCTGGTTTAATCCATCAACAGAAAACATGACTGAACCTCAGCATTGAGCTACGAACTACAAGTAACACAACAGTATAAGCATAACCCGTTCCCTTAAGTTGCTTCAAATCCAGTTGTAGAAAGAAGACTAATTTGTTGCCTGAGGTGTAGACTGTAAAGCCAAATGTTATAGTAGAGACCATAACTGGGTTGGAAGTCTGTGGAAGGGGGCGGCTGGGGTGGGGAGAATAACTGGGGAGTGATTAAGGCCAGAAGAAAGGCATTTCAGTGCTTCCCGAGAGAACCCCCCTGGCTATGAAGAGAAAACGGTGGGGAAATGTGTTGTGGAGGGTGCGGGAAAAGTAGTGCCAGGTCTCTAGCAGCTCTCGGCCACGTGTTATGCTTTGATTTGGGGAACCTCTGGGGGGGTTCTGTCTGCCAAGTGCTTTCAGCTTGGATGGGTGACCTGTTAGGCATCTCCCTCAATGGTGGACACAACTCTGACCCACACTTTTTATAAGTAGAAAACTTAGAATCTTATATCCTGTTAGTCTCAAGATGTTTTCCTATTTGGGGGTATTTCAGCACTTATTTTGGTGAAAAGTTAAAAAGTTATTTGACTGCTTCTGTTTGATCAGTAGGAATTAGAAAACTTGGGCTCTAGTTTGCCATGTAAAGGCATAGGATGATCTTCAAGTAACTTCAGCTATCTGGCCATCAATTTTACTGTCTGTAAAAGGGAGATGTTTTTCCTGCACCTCACAATGTAGTTATAATGATCATACAATAGAATTTATATGAAAGTGCACTGGAAACTGTAAAGCTCTGTTTAAATTCACAATCATATAATTTTAATTTTTTAAAAAAGCTAACGTATTGAGCACTTACTTCATGCTAAGCTCTGTAATAAGCACTTTCCTCACATTATCTCAATTACTCTTAAGTGTGTCTGGTCTTATTAAATTATAGCATAGCATTGACGCCTTCATCAAGATCACAGGGTTCATGGCACACAGAACAGAATGTCATAACAGTAAATGCTTTTTTTAATAAAAAAAAAGAAAAGGCAAAAATAAAACTAAGAAACAAGAGTTTATGTTTACTGAAAATGTCCTTAATTCTTGGACTTTGGGGAGCAGGAGAGTTTGACCTCCTTGACCTAAAGGCTGTTTATCTGGGCCCTTCTTTAAAAAGGGTAGGGTGTCCAGGGTATAGGATGTCTGTAAATTACAGCACAGCCTCCCTTAATGGAGACACATTTTGTTTGTTTTTTTGGTCAGAAACTTTATAACCAGAGGGGTCCATTCTAAGATATAGAAAAGGGAGTGTAATGCCATTAAAAAGCAATAAATCTTGACTGATAGCTTCAAAGACTCTCCCAACAAAAAGATGTATCTGGAAGACTTGATGTAGAAGGAAGGGAGGTGAAGAGACCAAACCTGGCTCCTTCAGGCAAAGAAGGCCCAGGAGCAGGTGACCTGGGTTAGGGTACAGATAGGCTCCATGTGCTAGACTCAGTCAGGCCTCCAAGGAGAGAAGGGGACGTCCTGGCAGGATCACCATCGGGCCCCACAGATCACAGCACACATACAAATATATGTATTAAAGAACCCACAGGCCCCTCTTTCACCTGGGATGGTGATCAGCATTGATACAGCGACGCATTCCCATGACCAACACCGTTTGAGACCCAGGGAAATGCCTCTCTTCCTCTCCTGCTCTTGTGCCTGAAACAGCCTGAAGCCAGGAGGGTTTGTGGATTGTGCCACCTTATGCAGGAGGCAGTGCCCTGGAGTGTGGGAGGATTTGACTGGCAGAAGCACTTGGGTAAGAGAAAAGACATTAACTTGTCAAATTCTTCCTCTCAGGTAGTGGGAATGCTATAGCTTTTTGCATAATAAAGTACCATTTCCCAAAAGCACCAAGTGTCCATCTTCTTACATCTTTTGTGTCCCACCTTGGTTCTGCAGGTGCTCAGGAATTGGCACAGTATTCACTGCAGTTGCATGGAGTAGAAGAGGAACATTTTGCAACTATTCAGCTCATTCCTAAAATTGCATGTGTTAGTCTAAATGTAACTTCTAGGAAGTATAATACTTATTCTTTCTATTGGTAACTAGATGGCCTCTGAATGCTAAAATTGCAAATAATTTTACTGTTATCAAAATGTTTAATACTATTAATTAAAAATTTCAAAAATTAACATTAAAATTTAACTTTAAATAATTTATTTATTTAGCTTTAAGTGATTTAAAATTCACTAAGGGCAACATCTAAAATATAACTGTGGCAACATGGTTGATAAAAAGAAAGTTTTGCTGGTCCAGTGTGGCTCCGAGGTTGAGCACCGGTGAATGGTCCAGGAGATGGTGGTTGGATTCCTAGTCAGGGCACATGCCTGGGTTGCAGGCTCAATTCCAGGTAGGGGACGTGCAGGAGGCAGCAGATCAATGACTCTCTTATCATTGATGTTTCTGTCTCTCTCGCCCTCTCCTTTCCTCTTTCTGAAATATATAACTAAATAAAACAAAAGCAGAAAGTTTTACCATACAGACTATTGATCAAAAATATTTTAGTGTTTGTCATATACAATGCACATCTGAATTTGTTATTAGGAGATACGATGTCAACTGTTTCAACAGCAATTCAAAGATTATATACTATATTTTCTGAATCTTCCCAAAGATGAAATACTCTGATGAAACAAAGCAATGACCTTAAAATCACTCTTGGACATGTGTGATGGGAATGCTGTCTGAATCTGTTAAAGCAATTAGATTGAATGTAGGTGAGACACAAGATGCACCACAGGAGTTAACTGAAACAACACAAGAATCTCAAATAAAACGTGAATCGTCATCTTGGGTAGAAAATTAATTTTAAATTCATGCTATCCATAGCTATTTGATGTTAACTGTTGATTACTATTAATATTACTTAAAATTAACCAAAAAAATTTAAAAGACCTAAATTTGGCTATTTCACTTTTTAAAGGACTAAAACATACTTTAAACTGCAGGATATTTGTTGAAAATATGCAAAAAAAGTAATACTCCAATAAAATATAAGGACATTAGAGTAAGGAAATGAAAATGTTTACCTATCAAACAAATCATTTATGTACAAATAATTCCCAAAGGTTCTAATTTTGATGAAGACCATGTTTCTGGCTATCATAGATCGGAGTATATCTTTTAACATATTCATGTTAAAATGATAACAATGCATTTGATATTAAAATAGTTTATAATACTTCTTGCAATAGTGCTACTTTGTCACATGTGAACTCACATGTGACCTCACGACAGTCTTTGATTATATGTAAATTTGTATGTAAAGTTTATTTCCAAGTTTAATTGTTGGTTTAATAATTTTTTTGATAAAACCTATTGCTCCTGCCTTATAAGAAGAGTATTTCTCCAAATTGAAATGAATTGTGTGTGTATATATATATGTGTGTATATATATATATATGTGTATATATATATATTACAGTGACTTAAGAAATATTGGCTAATATGCTACTACTGTCAATAAAACACATGTGAAAATCTTAGTTATACCAATATAATTAGTGATTTTGCTAAAATGAAGGTAAGACAAATTAATTTTGTGTAATAAATATATACTAGTTAATGAATTATGTATCATTCATCCAAGTATCACCAGCTCATCAACAAAACACCGAGACATGCAGAATAATAATTAATTCAGTCATCTTTGATATTTTGTTGTCAGTCATATAAAAACATAGATTTGCACACATTTTCTCAAGTTTTTCTCTATGAATATTTATTTGTCAAGGCAAGAAAATAGAACATATTTATTTAACAGTTTTAGCTTTATTTATAACTTCTAAATATTTGGAAATATGACTTATAGGCCTCCATTTGTTCTCTTGCCTTGGGCCACACACATGTTAAGAGTGGGTTGCTCCCTGAAGGCGAAGTGAATGTCAACTTGGGCCCCTCCATCCCCCGGTAAGTCATGCTAAAGGATGAAAGCAGACAGCCCCTTTGGTGGAGTTGTGCAGGCCAAGTTAGGATTTCACTTGCCTTCTCCTTTCTCACACTCAGCAGGAGACCACACACACACACACACACACACACACACACACATACACACACACCCTCCCCACATTCTCATTGATGCCCAGCAATCTTTAACAAGAGGATAAGCCTCTTTGTAACATTTAAAAATGCAAATGTGGCCTGGCCAGAGTGGCTGAGCACTGTCCCGTGCACTGAAAGGTTGCAGGTTCCATTCTGGTCAGGGCACATATGGAAGGCAACAGATCTCTCTCTCTCTCTCTCTCTCTCTCTCCCTCTCTTCCTCCCTCCCTCTCTGAATATCCGGGGTGGGGATTTAAAAAATAAAGTAAAAATTCAAATGTGTGATTCAGGTGACACCTCAATGTGAATGACTTTTAGTTGGTGTAATTAGTCTTTTGGCTGAATTATTCATTAATGGAAGGTGCACTATTATTTCACTATGAGACAGTCATCCAATTGGTAATGTTTACTTTATCAAGGAGAGGAAAAATGAGCTGAGGAACTGAAAGAAGTCTTGAAATATATGAAGGATTTTCATGAGATTATATTTAATCTGCATGCAGTGACCCAGCGGATGGTTTTCCAGGCTGTGCTCAAGGGTGCTCAGTTGAGGGCGGTGGAGGCTGAAATCCAGCTCTTGCTCTTCTCACAAAGCCCTAGGCCCTGATGTCAGGCCAAGTCAGCCAAAGGGTGCACCTTCCTCATTCCCAGGAAGGTGTTCTGTGGGGGTGGGGCCTTACCCACCTGAGTCCAGAGAACAGAATTAGGACCAAAGGGTGACAGTGATATAGACGCTGATTTGTGGTTCGTGTAAGGAAAAGATGTTTTATAAACCTGATGTCAATTAATGCTTATAACAACCCTTAAAAAGTAGGTACAAGTATTGCTCTCACTTTACAGGAAAAACTAACAAAAAACCTGAGGCTGATAAGTTAAGCAACTTGCCCAATATTTATAAATGGCAAACATAGGATGCAAAGCCAGGCTTTTCTGATGAAGAAAACACCTATCCTCATTCTAGCCCACAGTGTAACCTGCTTCCATCAATTGGGCAATTCTATAATGAAGGGGGCTGTCTCTGAAGCTAGCAATGTCCGTGTTCAAGTGTTCGAGAACAAGATGAATGCCAGCTCACCAGATATGTTATAAAAGGGATTCACATACCCAGAATGTTTGAAATAGGCGATGCCTACACAGTCCAGGTTCAGTCAGGAAAAGAGAAGACACTATGTACTTCAAGTGTAAGAGGTTTCAATGCAGGGAATTAGAGGCATAACCAACCACTGAAAGAGCTAGGGAACCAAGATAAGGGAAGCTACCTAAGAAGATCTCTGGCTGCCACACTAAAGCAGGGGACTGACTGGAGTGCAAATTTGAAGAATTTCTGGAAAGCTCCTGCCCTCTATCTCAGTCTGTAGCACAGATCGAGGAAATTTGTTAGAGCCTCACATCTACTCATGCTTCTGGCTGTAACTGCATCCTGAGAATTACGGCCCCTCCTCTCCAGCCTTTCGCTTCTCACAGGAGTTTCTCCTATTGGAAGAGATGCTAAGCACCACGAGGACCACAGGGGAGGGCATTGCGAGAAAGGTAGCTCTTGGCTGGAAGAGCGCGGTGGCGAAGCTGAGTTGACAACAGGTGCGCCAGTAAATGGTGTAAGATTTTATGATGTATACTTACAAATGATCAAATTTCTTCTTATTTTATAGCGAATTGGGGATTCAAAAAGCAGAAAGTTATCAGGCCTCTTCAAGAGCCTTGTCACTGTAGGAAGGTACAGCACAGAAGGGGAAGGCTGACGCTATAGGTAAATTTTCACGGCATCATTTTGCCTAAGATTTGAGCACCTTCAGTTGGGCTGGACCTGAGAAAAATCAGGGAGCTGCAAAAACAGCCTGCCCCCAGACTTCAGAAAAATTAGTGTTGACACAAAAGATTATGTTTATAGGAAATACATTATGAGTGGCAAATTTTAGGAGGCTGTTTTTATGTATGTTGAATAACTGAATTTAGTTGGATGGAACCTAGATGTCATTTTGTCCCAGATGCCTCAAACCACCTCTTCTCTGGAAACATAGGCACTGTTGAGGGTGTGGTGAGGGGTGTGGGTAGTAACATCATGTCTTCCCCTGAGAACTCTGGCAAACCACTGACATGGAGGAATGGTGGCAAACAGAATAGTGATCATGGATTTGCAGAGCTATCTCTTAAGGATTCAAGACCTGCAAATATGGCCCAACGTGCTAGTTGGCAACACTCCTATTTTACTGCAACAATCAAGGGAGGGAGCTTAAGAGACTACGTGAAATCACAAGCAAGTTAATGGCAGAGTCAGGACTGGAGCTCAAGTGTCCTGATACTCAGCCTGAGGTGTTTGCTGTGAGAGCATCCTCCGTGTCTCATTCTATCACATCTACCGACCTACCTGCCTGCCTGCCTACTCACCTACCTGCCTACCTACCTGCCTGCCTACTCACCTACCTGCCTACCTACCTGCCTGCCTACTTACCTACCTGCCTGCCTACTCACCTACCTGCCTGCCTACTCACCTACCTGCCTGCCTACTTACCTACCTGCCTGCCTACTTACCTACCTGCCTGCCTGCTTACTCACCTACCTGCCTGCCTACCTGCCTGCCTACCTTACCATTCTTCCCTCTGTCTACCCCTCTATCTTCCTATATCCATCTAATCACCTAGCTATGTAACCTCCTTTCATCCATCTATGTATGTACATGCGGCTCTAGGAAGATAGGAGAAGGCATCTATTTCCCTTTCTAGAGTTAATGGAAGAAAGGGAGTAGAAAACAGGGGAGCTATTGATTTTTGTTGGTTTGTTTGGCTCCTACCTGAGTAAAAAAAAAAAGAGGTTCTCATCCATAACACAGCATCTTAACTATAGAAGAACCTATGCATTTTTCCAATAGGTAATTCCAGGCTGAAGACAATGTATTTGAAAAAGAGCCTAGCGTGCTGCAATATTAAAACAGTAGGCCACTATGGCTCGACGATACCAGCTATTGATAATGAGATTACAAGCTCCTGCCTCGCAGTACTCTCTCTTCTGTGTCCCAGCACTCAATTTTGTTGCTGGGAACACCCACTGCTAAAGTAAGGGAAGGGCCTTGTTTGGTGTGAGCAAGTCTTTTGCTTACATGTTGGTATAAGAATTCATGCAGTTTTGTAAGTATCAGTTGTGCCACATAGTCTTATATCACCTTAGGAAACAAATCCTTAAAATAACTTGTTCAACGTTAGAAAATCATGTCCCTATTTACATATCTGAATCTAATCATGATATTTATGCATATGGTTTGTTTATTGTATTGAAAGAGATATTCTGTCCTGTCAAGCCTTAGGGGAACGTTAGTCAAATTCATTAATTACTAAACATATGGCTTACATCAGAAATATTTTGTCTAAATTTGGGGGATGAATTTTAACAGGCACATTGACAAACTGGAGTATATTCATAGGGTGACCACATTAATAATAGTAATAAAATATAATTTAAGAAAATAATTTATTGAGTAGTCTGCTAAGTATGTCACATGGGTTGTTATTTTTAATCCTCACAGTCATTTACTGAAGTCACATAACAAGCCTGATGCCAGAACTTGAACTTTTGTCCACTCACTTTACAGTGAGGACCCTGGAAACCATCTTGTATGAGAAGCCATAGAAGAGCTGAGACTGTCTGTGCTGATGAAGGAAAGAACTGGAACCGGTGGAGACAAGTTACTGGATGGAGATTTTATCTCAATAAAAAAGATGCTCCTCTCCTTAGAACTGAGCATTCAAACAAGAGCCGAAAGGCCCTTTTTTAATAAATAGGTAAAAAAGTTCAACTCTAAGATGTGTTGAATCTATGATGTGAGTAAAATAGAACAAATAACCAAATTGTTTCCTTTTCTACTTATTATTAGAAAAATAAAGGTAAAAGTTCCTAAAAAATTTAAAATAATAAAATAAAAGTCTTTAAATTCCTATGACTTTTCCTTAAAAGTTGACTCCAGAGTGAATATCAGGTGTAGGTCCACCTTCTTTGGAACTATGTAATCCTTAGGTCTAAGATTTAGATTCCTACCTCACAATATTGCTGTAAGGATTGAATGAACTAATGTAAGAGAAAGGGTTTTGTAATGGTTGCGTACCATATAGATACGAGGGATCAGTGAACAGAAATAAAATGTATTTGAAGTCCCCTTGATTTTTCTGTGTAATGATACAGGTCAGCCATTAAAGCTACTGAACCAACCAGACATTTGTCTGGTAAATATAGTCATAGAAATATATCCAAGGCTTATATATGTTCATTGGCTCAGCCAATATTTACATTGTAACTGGCACTTACGTGTGTCAGTTATGCACTTGGTCTACAGAAATTATTAATATATGATTCTAATTTTTAGGACTAGCATAAAAATAAATAATTGCAATTGAGCAAAATTATGCTGATAGAGGTATGGCGTTAACAAAAATGAAATCAAATCAAACGAATACCATGTTTTAAAGGTATGAGGCTGGATTTACTGACTCCTTTATGGTTTACACAAGCATCAGCAGTTACACTTTACCTTATGCTGAAGAGGTCAGGTTGTAATTCATGTGCTCTACAAAATTTGCATACATCCCTACTAAATCAGTGGCACATCAGGAAACAATCAGCATACTGGTGGAAATCCTGAAACTAAGATCCTGTGCATTCTCATTTTTGCATTGCCTTATTTCCATCCATGGCTAAACTTGGGATCAGGAGAATAGCTTTGTGCATAAAGTTTTGTAACACAGAAGATCCACATTGAGCAACACCTTTGGACAGGCCTTTGACTGAGATAGGCTGTGATGTCAATGAAGGAAAAAGAAGCCATGGTCCTTAGAGGCTGAAACACTTGATCCCAATTTAGCTAGTAAGATTAGCTTGAGGAACAATTATACTCTAATATTAGAAAGTTATTTTTATCTCACATGTGCACTCCTCCCTCAAACTCTGTGTGTGCCCGGGGGAAATAAATGTCTTCCATCCTTTGATTTTGCCATGACTTTTCTTATCTCTGACTTCAGTCCTGTCTTTCCTCCTGCCTGGAACACTCTTCTCTCTCCCCTTTTCTCCATTCCTTTTTCTCTAGCCAACTTCTACTCATGCTATGCCTTAGACATACCTTTCTTCAAGAAGCCTTCTCCAGCCCCTCACACCATCCCCGGCTGGCTTAGATGTCTCTCCCTGTGTCTCCATGGCCTTCTGTACCATCGCAACTATTATACTTAACAATTCCCTTGCAATTTACTTACTTTCTTCTCTCTTTTCTCTGGCCTATATTTAGAACCTTTCCTTTATTGTTCATGATTGTATCCTCAGGTATACAGCAGGGTCTGGCACATTTGTGATGTGAATATGTAACCTTCAATCATTTTTTTTTTTCTAATGTGAAAACAGAATTCCATTACATTAATAACTTGCCCAAGACCTCAGCAGGTTAGAGTAGCCCTCTCTGAGTCGGGCTCAGTATGGATCATTTCAGCACTGACTTCCCCCTGTTCGCTCTAGAAGAGCCATACACACCCTGCCAGAATGGTTGCCATTTCTGAGCAGAAACAGAAATATCATTGAGGTTTAACTATATGGTTAAATAAAATAAGTGTGTGATGGTGGTTGATGGCTTATGTTTTGTGTGATCAAAAGAATTCACTAGACATTTATATTTGGGTTGACCAGTAGGATAGAATTTATTTTTAAAAACTAGAAAATACACCATGAGTAGGTAGGTGAGAACAGTAAGGCTATCTTCCACAACCAGGAGTGAAAGAAATGGTCATGTCTTCAAGTAGCAGTGTTGATAGTTAATAAAAGCAGGTCTCACATCTTAAAATTTGGGACATAGAAAGGCCAGATCATAAAAGTCTTTTGTGCAGCTGGAAAAAAATAATTGTTCAATAGCTCAAAATTATATATGGAATGTATTCACAAAATGTATCCTTTGATTTATCTATTAAAGTGCTTTCTTTGTTGTTTTTTAAAAAAATGAATTTAACATTGGCTATTATTTTCAATCACCATAAAAATGTAAACCAAGTTCAGAGGTAACATCCAGCTCTATACCCTCTCGCCTAGAAAACTACTGCAAGAGCACCAAAGTCAAATCGTCATTTCTTTTCTCCCAAATCACAAAATTTTCCTACGTGGGAGAAGAACTACTGCAATTTTAGCAACTGTGGCTCGGATTGAGACCAATACCAGTGCATGTGTGTGTGTGTGTGTGTGTATGTGTGTGTGTGCATGTGCATGTGTGTGTGTTCCAGTAGTTACTAATCCATCTGTGAAATATCCAAAGTCGCTCCTACAAATGCCTTCTTGGGACAATTTGTAATGTAATAAATAGAGAAAGACATCAACATCTATATTTGCAATTTCTCATTATAATTTGCACCACGTGTATGGAGCTTCATTCTATCTGCACATGATAATAAAAAACAAAAGTCTCAAACTACAAGCAAACACAAAGGGGCTAAATTAAAGTGTCTGCTCATCTGTCATCCTACATGCTGACAAATAACCAACAGCCGATCATTCATCTGCCATTTTCTTTATGAGTAAAGTAAAAAGAGATAGCTCACCTCTCAAACGAAGACATATTTTCTGAGAAACCAACAGTCATACATTATACTGGTATATATGTATGTGAATAAATGTCTTAGAATATATATCTATATTTCTACTTGTATATAAAATTTTGAGTACCTCACCATCCCCACCTCCACCCCCACTTTTTCTTACATAAAAAGATTTTCGATAATAGTTCCTAAATCTTAGTAGGTATAAAATTTGTGAGGATCTACAGACTTGATTGCTATCAAATAATTGATAATAACTTCTGAATTAAGCTACCAGTCCACAAACAAAAATACTTAAAATTTCAAGAAAGAGAAAAAGGGGTGGAAAGCCAAAGTGGAAATAAGTGGAGAAAGAAATATCTCCTTGCACAATGAAAATATGAACATACATTCATTACCATACATGTGCAAATTTATAAATGGGAAGCCTTCAAAATAATGAAGTAAATGCAAATGTATTATAAATTAACTCTCAAGAAAAAAATAATTGCATTATTGTATTAAGAGGGGCTTTTTAGGCCCCCCCACCCTTAGAATGTGGGTTGTTCATATCAAGGGATGTTGACTAATTTACAGGGCATTTACTAACTCGGATTTTAATACAAAATAAAAAACACTATTAAAAAATTGAAAGTTGACCAATTTGATTTAATTGGATACTGAACTCCAGGCAAACGTGTTGTGTCGTTTGAACCCTGCCTGATGGACTGCTGCTGCCAGGAGGCACTGAAGTAATAGTGAATGGTCAATATATGTTTACAAATCACATGTCAGGCTTAGCGAGGATGTTCCATGCTGAGAAAATTATATTGTTAAATAGAAGTGACAAAGCTTGAGCAGCCCCCTCAGATCCATAAAGATATTTGGAGGAACTTAAGCACCCTTCTAATAAAACCAGGATTTCTAAAATAGAAATAGGCTAGAGCGCACGCAGCATCTTGCCAAGTAATCGCATAAAAACGATTAGACGAATTTCCAACAATAAATTTCTTCTGCATTTGCTGAGTGAGCACCTAGGGAAGGAAAGAAGCATATCTTCAGAACCGTGCTTTTACCCGTCAGACTTTTCTGTGGAGGCTTTATAAGCATTTGTTTCCCCTTCCTCCTCTTTAATGCTCTTTCTGAACAGATCTTGAGAAGTCCTTGAAATGGAGAACTTAAACTTAAATCCAGACTTAGCTAGGATCCATTTCTTGACAATGAAAAAAGGGAAAAAATCATCCCAAACTTCCTTGTCACTATCCAAGCAAATATCCTATCTATCATAAGAATTGTGGCTCCTGGGTAACAGATTAGGCACATCAATAAAACACTGTAACCACAGTTTGAGACAAATGCCCTGATATGTATAAGGTCAGAGGTTGACCAAGGTCACATGAAATCCTAAGCATATTTATCACTGGCCAACCTTCAAACTGAGTTTTAAATTTTGTCAGACATGAAAAACTGCTACCAGATGGTGTCAAGATAATTCCTCTGTGTGTTAAGAGTATAGTCAAGAGTAAAAATCAAATAATTAGTCCAAACACCAGTACACACCTGGCACCATTCCTACTGCAAGTTAGGAGGTAGGTTATTATCATTTCTGTCTCTGTCCAATTAAGAAAGCCCACACAACTAATACATAGCAGCTTACTAACACGGTTACCAAACGATGCTTTTCTAGAGCTGTGGCTCCTCCCAAGCCAATAGGAAGAGGCCATGTTATTCCAAACTGTAATCCCATTCCCAACAGCAAGAGAGAATTAGAGGTTCACTCCCTGCCACCACACCTGCACCCTGCACTCCCTTTGACTAAATAAAAATTAGTTTATATTGTGAGATGACTAGTCCTTCCTATATTAAAGAATCTCCTCCTCAAATTATTATAGATTTCCATTGCATGTGGCTGAACTCCATTCTTCAGTTAATCTAAACATTCAGTACAAACATTTGGAAGCCCCTCATATGAGAAACCGTATGCTACTGGTTCACAAAGTAAAAAGTGGAAGGCATAAAGTGACTTTGAGGAGGGTGTAAAAATACCCAGATTAGTAAAATAAACTAGAAAAACATCTTTATACATTAGAAAGCACAAGGAAGTATGTTATTACTAAATTGTAATATGTTTGCTTTAAAAATCTTTAAAAATTATGAATTATTATATTTAATGGTATTTGTTTAACTCTAATCTGTTGTGGCATTTCACTGGGTGAAATGGGGGCCTGGGAATCTAGGGTCATACTATTCTAGCTGTTAAAAATGAAAATCCCATTCTATTTTAAAATGTGGATCTGAGGGGAACAGATGAATCCTGGCAATGGTCAGTTGGAGATGTAGAATATCACTAAATGCTGGGGGAAATTCTGTTTGAACATTCTGGATACTCAGAATTTCTAACTAGGGTTACTTTTCCCCCATGAGTCCTGCTTACTGCACTGTCAGAGTGAGAGCATCATGTAATTTTAATTATCAGCCTTACTGCCAAGCAAAGTTTTCATGCAAGAAAGTGGCCAAATTACGGGACTTCTGGCATTTGGTTTCATTTCCTAGAAAATCACCACTTTGGATAGGGTTATATCTCCCCCCCACCTCAATTGAGCACAATAAAGATTTTCTTCTGTGCTTCAATAATTATTGGCAAGGGCATGATACTTCCCTCTGTCATCACACAGGAAAGAGCACATGAAGAAGATCCCAGGGATGGGGAAGATGGGGTAAAGTGAGGTCACAACTGGCAACAAGGAAACCAGCCAGTCTTTGAAAACAAAGATTGTAAATGTCTACTGTTTTTCAAACTTATTATTTTTGGCAGGGTTGCATATGTTCTCTGTGCTCATTCCACAATTCTGGCTGATTATTATTCCAATCACCAGAGGAAGAGAGAGTCACATTAATTTGTAGTAATTAATAGCACTGATGCATTTGACAGCGCATGTTAACAAGCCTCTTTGATTGTTTGGATCTCTAACTGCGGCCCTTCTTGTTTGCATCACCTCCAAGGAATTCATAATATCAAAGCTTAACGGTATCTGATACTTGTCAAAATGCAATTTATAAAAGTTTAATTCTTTTATTGATTTAGTTTGGTTTTGATGCCTGCAGAGTCAGCTCCCTTGACAGAACTTAGCGGATTCAAATGCTTGTCACCAGCTCGGCCTCCTTTTTGCAGGAAACAATTGCCATAGGCCAAGCCAACAGGCATGGTTTAATTGCCATTAATTAAAAGCATAAATCTCTTTTTTCTTCAGTTGCTCTGCTCTTAAAGGGGGCTGCACATATCTCTCTTTTCCTGTTGTTTGTCAGAACACCTTCTGGCAAGCAAAGTTAACCCATTCCATCTTTCTAAGCACTTTCTGGGATAATCTTTTGAAGCATTGCTCTTATGATCTGATGTGAAATGCATGCGGTTCGGTGATATTTAACAAACTGGATTTCTTCTTTATTGCAGTATAATGAGGTCAAATGAATCCCTCCATGGGTTGTATACATGCTTAAATGGTTTTTGCATCAAATTCTTTTTGACAGCAAATAAAACAGCAGCCAAACAAAACATCAGCTACTTAATATTAGAAGGGAGGAGAGAATTGCATGAGAATGAGCTTTTTAAAACAAAAAACACATGCATGCTTTTTAACATTAGGTGCAAATAACCTTCCAACAAAATAAATCTGCCTGGTCATTTTCAGAATGGAAGCAATTAGTGAAATTCTTGGGATAAAAAGAAAGTGCTGAGCTTAACAGAGCCCAGATGATTATACAGTAAATATTATTCCAGCTCCGTTTACTTTACAGCATTATCATTAAGTCTATTTCATTTAGAAGGAACCTAGTGATGTTGTGAGCAAGGTAAAAATAATGAGGAGAACTCATCGCTCACTTTGATGGGGGAAGGTAAAGAGGGTGGGTGAAGCGGGTAGGTTCTTTTCATTTTTTTACTTGCCCACAATTATCCTATGAAATGATTTTCCACCAGGCTTTGCTATTCAATGGCGGTGTCAAAACAATTCGGTTTCCCCTGGCTGCCAAGCGCCTTCTCTTCCCCCCTCAGTCCTGCCGCCGTTTGGGGAAGTGTCGCTATAAGCAGATTATTGCTCGAAAGCATTTACACATATTAGTTTTGCTGCATCTGCCAGCTTTAGCAGGATTGCGGAGCCACGGAAGTCCTCCTCGCTTTATTTAAAAGCAAAAAAAAAAAAAAAAAAAAGTTAGTTCCGCGCTGGGCAGCTCGGCGAGCTCAGCGCATGAATATGTTATGCATCTGTTTCCACCGGGTCAGGCCAGGGAGCGTGATTGATTTTTGGCCCCAGTGCACTTTTTGCGGAAAATCTTTGAGCGGGCGCGGTGCTGTTTAATTGGGAGCGTTGGAGCCAGACGCGCCGCGGCCGCTGGAATCTGCAAACGCGAGGCTGCGGACCGCGCGGCTCCGGGCGGCGGCGGCGGCGGCGGGAGTCCCCGCGCCCGGCCCGAGCCGCCGGGTGACCTACTTACCCGCTGTTTCCGGCCGGCGTGCGCGTGTGTGCGAGCGCGCGCGCGCCCGGGTGGGTTTTTTTTTTTTTTTTTTTTTTAAGCCAGGAGTTGGAAGGGAGGAGGTTCCAATTAAAACCAAAATAAGCTGCTTTAATGGTCTTTTAAATTGACAAGTGAACAATGATTTTAGTATTGGTATCTGTCAAAGGTCCTAGGAAATCCTCAGCTGATAAGGCCCAATGCTTCCAATTAGGAACCGTGCAGATCCGCAGCCAATAATGATTTCTGGGTCCCTGCAGAAATGCTGCAGACACTTATTGCAAATTACTGACAAAAAGCT